>NC_090781.1:15636981-15936981 GCF_040054535.1 Antennarius striatus | reverse complement strand
GCGACACTATTCTACGCAGTGGTAGAAGAAACGACAGCATGCTTCATCAAGTCCTGGGGGATTTCAATTCTTTCTTTTTTCCCCCTTTTTTTCTTTAAATCAGTTTATGAGAGCCTCAGGCAGCATGGACAGAACTATCATCCTCTAGTGGAGTCATTATGTCTTGGAGTGAAGCTAGCCAATGGAAAAACCCAAACATTTAACAAGATTAAGTCTGATAAAGTGTTACCATTGCTTTGTTTCTTTAAGCTATTTCGCTTAAACAGCATTTTCCAGTAAACATTTACTAAGAAGTGTGGTGTTGCATTTTATTTAACGAGTAACAGAAAGGTTTTGGTGACGTGGTCTGAGGACACGATAACAGCCAAATATTTGGGTATTGAATGTACGTCAGACTTTGAAGACAAAGATGCTGGGAGCTTTTTAATGACACCACACACAGTCACACACACACACACACACACACACACACACACACACACACACACACACACACAAACACACACACAAACACACACACACACACACACACACACACAAACACACACACACACACACACACACACACACACACACAGGTGTAAACGTTTCACGTCTAGATTGAATGTCAGTCCTTGTGCCGGTTTTTTTTGTAACCCAATCAGGCAATGTCTAAGGATATCAAAGACATTCAGAGAAAGGCTTCAAACTTAGTTTCCTGAGAGCAGTAAAAAAGTTTTGTAATTATGAGCCATAGCTTTTATGAGATGCTGAGTGTGTAACTCTGTGATCTGAGCAGACCTGTGTAGCGAACAACTTATGCTGATGAGAGAAAATCTCCATAACATCAATATTTTTGAAGTGACTTGCAATGTGAAACACGTAATTGTTCCACACAGTGTAGACACTATCTGTTTAGAAGGGGAATAAAAGTGAAAGCAGATGGGACTGTAGGCTAAAATACTTTCCACTTGAAGTAGACCGCTCTTGTTCTGAGTTCTCTCAGTAGCTGGGCTTGTTCCAGACGCCCGGCTGGAGTGCAGTTCAAACTACTTGGCTTGCAGCACTCTCACCGCTGCTGTTGGGTAGAATGTTGATTTACGGCACAGGTCTTCTTGCCGGACGGGACAAACCTGGGACAGGGATTCGATAAAAAAAGGAACCTGAAAAATCCAGACTTAAGGGGTATTCTTGTGGGTATTTAGTTATTGTTACCAGATTTTACAACAATACAGCTGCAACACAGAAAAGAAGAATACTTTACCAGAAGGATGTAATACATGGGAGAGTTTAAAGAATAACTTGATATAAATGGTATGTGCTGATGTGAAAGTTGAAGCTATATGCCAGATTTAAGCATCTGAATGCAAATAATTTAAACATCGTCCTACAAAAGTTTGATTAAAGTCAGGGCTTGTTTTCATACAGCGGTGTTTTGTCAACGTTCTTTCACTTACACACACACAGACACAGACACACACAGACACACACACAGACACACACACACACACACACACACACACACACACACACACACACACACACACACACACACACACACACACACACACACACACCACATTGTTATAAATTTAAATTTGACTAATGGAGTGCACTAATCATGCGCTCCCTGACTGTATAATGGAAACTGGAGAGGCTCTTTCATGCCTGAATGTGATGCCCACACATAAACAACCGTCAGATAAAGATCCTGACCCTGCCACAAAGTAGGGGAGGCATAGTGAATGATGGGTAGGATGAGGATAGAATTATTCACAGCAGAAAAAGGAAAAATCAGTGATGAAAGGCCGCCAAGGCTTTCAAATGTTTTTTGTGTGTATTTGAATGTTGCTTCATGATCATGTGAAAGAACCAATTTACAGTTTTTTTCAGTCGCTAACAAGCGTTTGTCTATATAGTAGTCGCATTTTCAAAACTCTAAACACAATTAGCACAGCATCGGTCTTTTGTGGCCTTACCATTCACACATTTCATGTTGTTTTCACTCAACATGCAGTCAGTGAACATATTTCCACAATGCTTTCAGAATGTTAACACACAACATCCCACAATAGCAACAACAATATTCCAAACCTTAGATACAGTATAGAAACCTCTGCATCTGCAATGATATCAGTTCAAAAACAATATATCGCTGCTGATAAACAAACAATTGAATATTTGTTTTAATTTTTAATATTTTTTTCATTTTATATACTCAATTAATCCTGAAAGGGAAATTAGCAGCACATTCTAGAGTTAGTAATTTATACATGCATATATTAGTGTGAACAGGCCCTGAACACACGCTCACACACACAGGGGTCCCGTACGCATGCGGGGGGGGGGGGGGGGGGTAGAGTGTAGAGTGGCGGGCATACCAAGCGGTTCCATCCCAGCCTTGGATGATATCAGAGATCAGAGATCATAGAGGTTAGAGACAATAATTTTGTGTTTTTTTACGTAATCCCCCTCCCCCACTTTTATCCAGGCTTTTTGCTGTTGTTGTTTTTTGTTCAGAATGCTCTTGTTTGTGGCTATTTTGTTCACTATAAGCTTTTTCTTTTCTATCATATTGTAAGCAGTATTTTTACTGTACCTCCTGTAATAAACTGTAAAGGAAAAAAAAACTGATTTGCTCTTTACTGGAATGCTTTTGAATGTGAACATTGCATGTGGACACAGGCAACACCATTAAAACTGAAGCATAAAAGTCTATGTAATTTTTCAAATGTCAATGATACCCAGTATTTTGAAACCTGGTGTACTTTGATTGACTGCATGTACTTTATGAAGTGAAAACAAGTATTATTGTTTGACACAGTAATTTCATTTTGAATTGAATATCCAGTGTTTTGGTAAAGAGTGTGTACAGACAAAGATGTTTTCTGTTTTGAAATGAAGAGTTAGTGTTTATTTAACAAAATGTGTTTTTGAGAAGAAAATGAACCATTTGGTCAATTGTGCTTTCTAGGTGTGAGTGTGTGTTAAGAGTTTAGAAAATGTGACTGCTGTTTGGGCAAACGCATGTTAGCGACTGGAAAAAACTGTAACACAATAATTTTTTTACATTGCATCAATTTATTATGTGTATTTCAATTTATTGTGGGGCGACAGTAGCTTAGTCCACAAGGTCCTGGGCTGCAGACTGGACGGTGACCGTTACAAGAGACATGACAGTTCACCTTCTGAGCACTGCCGAGGCGCCCTTGAGCAAGGCATTGCCAAAGCTGTTCTACCTGTCACCATTTACTTGCATGCCTAAAGGACCCGTGTGTGTGTGTGTGTGTTTGTGTGTGTGTGTGTGTGTCTTTGTTTGGGACCGTACCAAGCGTGTGATGATTACAATAAAAAATGATGACTAGAAAGGTAAAATAATTTCATAAATATGTGTAGGTCTCATCATCAGCAATTCTAACTGATGCTCTTCAACAAAAATGTTCTTGATGCTCTCAATTAAAGCTAATGTAAAATATACCTTTTCACCCTTTGAGACAGTGTGTACAATCATACAATAGCCTCAATTAAAAAATGTATACAGTACACCTATAAAAACAACCTACAACATTTTTCCATTGTTTTCAGTCTTTTAATGTATAAATGTGGTATTCTGTTTCTGCTTTTGGCAAAACTAGATCATGTTTTATGAGTAAAATGTTTTTAGGCTTTCTACCTAATGTGCCCACATGACTCAGCCTGAGCTCTTGGCAGCTCAAGAGGTCACTACTAGATAGCTTAACATGTTGCTGTAGTAACTAACTGACTAACTACTGCTGACTGTTTCTTGCTCAGGAGTCAGTTAACAAAGCCAAACAGAGATCGAGAACAGCCTGAGATGTTAAATATTCTCACTGCTGTCAAGAAAGTGATAGTTTAGTTAGCCACTCATATGACTTCAGTGAGTTTATTAATGTTAATTTCAGCCTGGGAATCCACACATGGTAAGAATCACAGATGAGAACGGATGTGTGATGACACTTTAAATTACTTTTTAATATTCATGGGTAAACAATGAAGGATTTTATTGGCATGGTCACTTCTCATATTCATAAATGCTCTCTGTAAAGATTACAGCCTTAATAATGCTGATATTTGAATAAAGGAGCACTATTCACCCATTCTAAATCTGCAGATACATGGAGTGATCTGATCAGACCCCCCTCTCTTACGTTATCAGATCAAGCACCCAGAATGAAATGAGAAATTATTACGTTGCTACTGATTGTAGGTGGTTATAATTTGGTAGAACTTTGAAACAGGATTACAAGCACACCATAGTGGGTTTCAGCACTGATGCGTGTTCTGTGAAACAAACGTTGTTAAGAAGAAGAAGAAAGTTTACTTTAATAATCCCCTACAGGAAAATTATCTTTTTCACTCTCGCATTACACTCCTTACAGTCATATGCATATATAGACATACATGTCTACGTACAGGCCCCTGAACACAACACACTTGGGGCCTATAGGAATGCAATCACAGCAAACAGTATATCGAGGGAGGCAGAGTGACGGGGCGTGCATGGGGGATTGCACCCCAATGAACATCTTGTGGGGGGGACGGCGCCTTGCTCAGGGACACCTCGGCAGTGGCTGGGAGGTGAGCCGATGCCTCCGATCGTCTGCTCACACTCCGAGGGATGTCCTGGAGGGATTGGGACTCGAGCCACCGATGGCTGGGCGATCTGTCTTCAAGACGTCTGCTCTACCACTGAGCCACTGCCCCCCCCCCCCCACTGCTGTTGATTGCAATTATTTGTGTTTCCATGTCCCAGGCGTGGCTCAGTTCTTGACTCGAAGGAGAAGTAACTAAGATCTTGTTCCTCAGGTCCTGCAGTATAATGGAACCACTGCCAAAGAATTGTGTCTATTTCTGAAGAAAAAAAAAAAATAGAAAAAGAAAATTCCAGAAGTCATCGAGCAGCTTTGTGACTGCAGGAGGTGTAATAGACTTTGTTTGTCTGAAATATCTGAAATACATTTGGTAAGCTTGTGTTCTGAATAACAATAATGACAATTTTAGGAAATTTGTGAGCTGTAGCTTGGAAAGCACACAATTAAGTAACTGTGCTCCTTCGTGCTTCCATACCCATTCAGCATTACTAATCTCATCACCCTTCATTGAGATGAGAGGATAGTATGGCTGAGAAAAAAGGAAAATCTTTGGCAGTTGAGCACAGCCACATGGTCTCGATAAATCCTCAAAGCACAAGAGAGTGTGTTTATTTGACATAAATATCAGGATCATCATAAATTATTGATGCCCCTGCAACCTTACTGGTGGACCTAACCTTTTTCCACGAGTCGAGTATTATATTCAAATGAGAGAAAGTGTGCAGTGACTGATGAAGTTAAAGATGTCAAACCACTTTTCAAACCTCAAGGCAGGCAATGATGCTTGCATCTGGTGGGACCATGCTGGAATCCCTCTGGCTCAAAGAAAACAAAAACAATGCTGTGTTATGCTGTGCTTTAATGCCAAGCAGAAACACATTTCAATTTAAAGGCCAGGCTCCAAAAGGCAATGAGTTCAAGGAAAGATCTGTTTATCAATCTGTTGATCAAGTTTCACGGCAAATCACTTGGAATTGCCTCTTTGCTTTTGGTATATTTTTATGTCAGGGGTTTCCTTAGCATCAAGGAGTACCTACCTATTTTTTAAATGTTCTGAATCAGGTGTTTTCCACTGGAAAATTAACACTGTGAAATAATGATGTTTGTCTAAGGAAGTAAATATTAAAAAAGAAACTCTCTAAGCTGATACTGAATGCCCAAGGGTCATCAGTGACTAATATATTCACCACAGGCTAAACATTGTAGCCTGTAACAAGTTTGTATCAGCAGACATTATAGTCAGAGGTTAATGTGTGACTTCTTTGAATAATTTAAGGTCTGAACCCCACATGGCCAGGAGCGATCTGTGATCTCTATAGTTAGATACAGTATACTGTACAGTATTTTTAATTAATAAACCTGTTTCGCTATGTCAGATTATAACTGGTATTTTTGTTTTTATTGTGATGACTACATAAATTGTAATGTACATTATGATAGTTTAATAAGAGCAGGGAAGAGAGTCTTCTGGTCATCTTATGCTTGTCATCACTTATTTTCATAGTCACAGATTTAGGCATCTTAGGAGGATAATCGAGTGTTGAGATATCTTTTAAAGCATGTGATGATTCTGTGCTACAACAGATGGATTGAAATGTTGGTTTATCAGACTAAATCTGTCTGGAAAAATGTCTACATGACTTGATAAAGCTTATAATCCTTCTCCCTGTTTTCTCCTCATGAGTATAATTAAATGAACAAACATAAAATTTCAGTTTTAATTGAAGCTTCCTGTGGCTGTTCTCAAAGCAGTGCAATAAATACAATTTCTCCCCATGTATAGTGGGGACCTGTATGTGTGACTCACTGAGAGAAAGATAATCATTATTTAATTTGAACAGAGTGGATTTCATATTTTATTTCTTTATCCTTAAAGTTGATTTCTCCTCCTTCAATTTGATTGTTTTGATCCACCTAATATAAAAAAAAATACTAATAGACATACTGTACTGTCATTAATATATTGTTATTGTTTGTTATTGTTCAATGGTAGATTGTGATGAGAAAAACAGTGAGATAACCTTTGACAATAATTTATTTGAAATAAACTAAAAATACATTTGGTTTGTCATTGGAAATTTCTAACAGAATGTCATAATGATCCATTCTGTGCTTACTAAAAGCAAAATAAAAGAGAATCCAGACAAAACTAAACAAAGAGTAAACCAGGCTCTTGAATTCACTATATTGGTCTAACCTTGTTAGTGAGAGTTAAAAATATTTTCTTTAGTTCAATATCTCTATGGGATCCAGCTCAAATTTGGACAAAACCCCTGCAGAGAAAATGACTGAATGTAAACACAGGGCAGCTTAATATACAGCAAAGCACTCAAGTACCTGTTGAGTAAGCTGAAGTTTGACTGAACCAGAATTAGCTCGCTTTGCTTTTCATTAGTGTTCATTTAGATAAACAAGCATTTTGCATATGAGATGTTTCAAATGGGCAACAAGCAATCTAAGTTTGTACATTCTCAAACAAAACAGAGAAATAGCATATTTCTCCATGTACCAAACTGTGGTAGTGTAGTGAAATAGAGAGGATAGAATTGGATGAGGGCACAGTATATTTCCGAGTAGATTGCAACAAGAAATTTCCCATCACAGAATCAGTGCTGGGAAAGACTTTGTCATCAGTGCAGCAGCACACTGCAGTGAGTCAGTATACATGACTACAACAACAAAGCTCTCCATATTCACTCATGCCATAATGTGTTGGCCCATCAGATCGACAGACTGCAGCATCACTTGTCCAAATCAGCATAATTACAACTGTTGTCATAATAATCCCAGATTTGTTATCACCATGATTAAATCTACATAAAAGTCTGACATAATCATCATTTTAATTTATAACCGTATTTCTCAGACATTTATCCTGTGTCATTTTGTAACTCGGTGAAACAACAGCACGACATTGGGCAGTTTTAAAATTACTCCAAACCCATGTTAATTGTTTTACGGTCATGCAAATAACTGATTGAACTTTTTACTTGGAATTGACCATGCTTGTTGTTGATTCAGGCCTGCTGGCATTATATTACTGTCGAACAATTTAAATAGTGAACTAGATATTCTGCTATCTCAAACAAAAAACGTACTTCATACATATTTTATTGAAGACAGATCGCATCATTTGTCTCCTCCCCAAACTTACTCACACAGTAACTGCAACAACTTATCATGACAGGATAGAATAAAGCCATGGGCTACACAGCAGTAAATACGTCAGGACTACCAAAGTTTGCCTGATTAAAACTAATTAACAATGAAGCACACATTTGAATGTTGTAATTTGATCGTGATAGATTTAAGATTAACTGTTAAAAGAGGTGAAACATTTATTAAAAAAACAATCAAACCTAACATAAGCAGATGGTCTAATGGGAACTGGGTTAGGCCGTTTGCTAAGTGACAAGCAGTAAAATAAGGGTTCATAGTTTTGGCCATGGTTTTGCAGGAAAAACACTTCTCCTCCCTAGTCTGAGCCACCCTGTTTCCCCATAGTGCGGTAGTTCTGACAGTGGCGGGGCAGGACAGGAGGCAGGCCTGCCCAAATGAGAAACAGACCCCCTTCACCCCAGTTTTGCCTATTTCTCCCTGTGGCTTTTGTGTTTTCAAAGAAAAAAGAACCCTCTCCCAAAATAGATTTGGGGCTCGCGTGCCAATGGTTTTTGAAACCTTTTTTCCACTCACTCTAGTCACGCAAGTAGCCTGGCAAGACCTTGAGGAGAGAGCAGGGGAAAAAACAGAACTTGTGAGAGAAAAGATGATCAGAGGGAGGAAAATGTCTCTCTGGAGTGTTTGGAGAAAGGATTGTGGTAAGCAGAGGATGGAGCATCCCTGGAGCCTGGCCCTCTATTGAGGGAACAGGGAGCGGAGACTTCCGTGCAAGCTGCAGGTATGATGGGTTTATGTGTAATCCAAGCAAGAGCAGCAAAACTTCTCTCTGATCTGGCCTCATTTTAGTTGGCAGTATCCTTTGCTCCTCCAGGATAGAGTCTGCTCCTTACTGAAGGACCAGCATAAACCAGCTCACACCAGAATGCAAAGAATCCCTTATGTCCATAAACCAGCATCCTTCACTGTGCTTCACTTCACATACTGATACTGTATGCCTCTACAGCTGGGATTCACACAATATCTCCTACATCATATACTGTACTTCACGTTGAAGATCAAAATACAGAGTCTGACTCAAGGCTTCATTATTGCATTGCTTTTGAACATAAGACGTTGCGAGAGACCCGTGGCACAATCTCTTCTGCAGAGCCCATATTAAAACCATTATGTTCTCCAGTCGTTGGAGTCATTATGCCTTCAGCACTACATAAGCTCTCTGATGCTAAAGACCATGAAAGGTCTTTGGAACATCTGAGTCAGGGTTAATTTTTTGGCTCAGGTGGGCACGCAGCTCGAAACCCTTCTTCTCCTGACAACATGTGACATTCTGGTCTGGATTATTTGCCCTGTTTCCTTGTTAGAGGAGCAGCTATGCAAAGAGAGTTCTCCAATGTTTGGTTCCACATTTCACTCATTGTAGATTTTAGGTGTAAATCCACACTCATATTATCTATAGTTTTCTTTTCCTTTACATTTATACCCTAAATATATTGTCAGCCACACCTGTTAAGTTCTAAGTTTGTGTTGTCCTCGACTGGGCCAGAAGAACCTCTGAGGAGTCACATTGTGCCAGTAGGTCACTGACATAATTCTGTCTATGAAGCATTTACCAACACTCAGAAGTTATTGTTCATCGCATGTTCTGTTTGTGACAACACACCATAATAAAATCTACTTATCCAATTTGCGTTAAACATGGTGGAAGGTTAGTTAAGAAAAGCAACCATTACATTTACTCAGATAAATGGACAGGAAAAATATCATTGCTGGAAAGCGCCTTTTTTGTTTTTAGACTGCACAAACACTGCATAACACATATCCTCAAAACTTCCTGAAGGACTGGGGCAAGGGTATGGCAAGCCTAACACATGTAGACATCTTGCCTCAGCAGAGGTATGTGCTCGACAAAGGGCGATTCTAGTCGACTTGTTGATAATAACTAACAGCTTGTTTGACCACAGCAGCAAAGATCCGCGACGTACCTTATTGGCTTTCCAAATGGCGGGTGCATTCGTGAGTCCAGGAGCTGTCCTGGGGTAAAAAGTGGACAAAGAATGGAAGCAATGCAACAATCGCAATATCCACAATATACAACTGTAATCAGATAGCAAGAAGAAAATATTTCTCCAGATGAATTTGTTTCTATTTAGAAAGGGTTGGCAAAAAGTAAGCGGAACTATTCACAAAATATATAGGTTATGTGAAGTCATTCCTGTACAATTTATGATGGTTGAAAATTAGAAGGTCACAATGTCTTTTGTAGCTTATACATTTTTGAGTAAATTTGATTCGTCATTCATGAACATATTGTCAAGAATTTAATACAATGTATAATGTGTCATCATATTGTTATAAGTCACTTTGAACTTGTTTTTACAGGTACCCCTGTCTTACTTTTACAGCTGGACAATTTGTATTCTTACTGTCTTGGAAAAAAAGAGAATATTGAATATCTTTTGAAGAACTCTATTACGGTTACCATGAAGATACAAGTAATTAATGGGTTTAATTACTAAGTGATAAGTTGATTTGTCATTTGATCAATGTATGGAAGTGTTTAATATGAAAAAGCATACTTTAATTATTAAACAGGCTCAAGGATTTCAAAGGCTGGATGCTTCCTTTAAGGGCAGAAACAATGGGCAGCTTAACAAACACAACAGAAATAGTACAGCCACACATTTTTAAAAAAATTATGAGAGCCTATATTTTAGGGCTACTTTTATGTTCTCATATTCTTGTCCATCATCAATAGTACTCCTGCTAACATATTTACAACTTCCAGTAGAGATTTGGAAAAATGAGTGACAAGGGCAATGCCAATTGGGACAGGCAGCACTAACCTCTTAATTATTTCCAAATTCAATTTAGAAGTCATTCCCTTGGTCAGTGGATCCTGTACCAAAGGAATTGAATTTGGAAGCAGCAATAATCAGAAAACCGTGGAAATATGTGTACTGTAGATCATGTGGCATTGTAGATTAATTTTGAATGCTGGCAGATTTACACAAAATATCATTCACATATAATGATTTATTAACATCAATGTGAGGCCACGGTTCAATTTAATTTGTACTGATAGAAAAGAACTAGAATTTTAATTGTAGAGAATGTCAAACTATAGACTAAAGGTAGGATGCACTTAAGGTAATATTCTCTTCTCTCTCTTTGCTACAACTGGAGAACTGTGACCCAGTAGATATTGGAGTCAATCTCCCCTCAAGTTCAAAAATAGGGGGAAAAAATACAGCATACATAACAAATACAGCATACATACAGGAATTTAAGTATTTGTTATGTGAAAAAAATATAGGTGTCTTAAGAATACAGAATACAAGTATAAAGGAGGCTCAGAGCTGTGCTTGTGAAGGTAACAGCGCAGTACGGAACTGAAAATTGTAGTCTCCTGTGTATTCACTTTGTGTTGATGGGAAAATTATATATTACATTTGGTTTACCCTCAGCCTTTAATTTAAGCTTTGAGTAATGATTTGGCTTATGCCCTCTTTCTCATATTGTCGGTTCTGTTGTGTATACGCTGGCCTCTGATCATAAGTTCTCAGTTCGGGTCACAGCATTTATCTCATAACTTGAGCCTGTTTTCACTCCAGAGTTCATGTATTATTGGTCTGTCCAGCTCCACCCATATTTTCAGTCTGGGGACAAAAAATACACACACATATTCAGTTTTGTGTGTGTGTGTGTGTGTGTGTGTATGTGTGTGTGTGTGTGTGTGTTTGTGTGTGTGTCTGTTTGTGTGTGTTTCTTGAATACTCAGAATGCTATGGTTTTAGATTTCAGCTCCAAGACTAGTCGTAGGTAGGCCTTAGAGCTGCCAAAGAGTTCTGGTCAAGTTTCAGCTGTTTCTTCAAGTAGTAGTATTGTTCAGCCTTAGGCAGTCAGAGTGATGCAATGGATTCCGATGATAGAAGTTGGCTATTAAAACATACTAGTGAATATTTTTAAAAGACCTTTAACTGAATTATTATACTGTTTGACGTTCCTGGAATAAAAAACAACTGATTGTACACCTATACTTATACACACACCTATATACATAAACACACACACACATATAAACACACACACACACACACACGCATGCACACACTTAACAAAAACATCTTTTGAATGCTGAATATAGTACTGGATAATTTTAAAGGGTCAGCGGAGCTACGACCCATCAAACGTAGAGCACTGGTCATGTTATGTGCTTTGGAAAATCCACTACCATTTCAGACTTGTATCATTCAATTGTACTCTAAAATGAAATATATTTTAAATGATATATGGATTAGTTGCACAAAACAGTTATGATTAATTTTCACACATCACCATTATGCACGGCTGATAAAGATGTGGCAGAGACAACAGTTTCTTCACATAAGTACTTTAATCAGGCACTTTTTGCTCAAAACATTTCTATGGAATATGTGGGAACAGTTGGAGCGATTTCTCTGCTATGGCACCAGTACACATACATTTTGGACAAACATTAAGCTTAAGTGGCAGGTAACATTATTCAATACAAAGCAATAACAACAGCAAGGCACCTTCATTCTATCAATAGGTAGTGTTCATGTTTATTTGGCCATGGTCAAAATAGTGTTTTTGAAAATAATTTACCAAGCCTCTCAGCTTCTGAAGTCTACCTATAAAATAAATAAAATATTGCAGATTGTTAGTGTTACTTTACATTATGACACTGAAGGGTCTAAAAGTGTGGATGTCTACAACAAAAAAATATTACACTTAAACTATTCTGTATTAAAGCCACAACAGGGCTCTGGGTCATTATTAATGAATATTGAAATTAGAATTATTTTATAGAGGTGACTGAAATAAACAGTTATGGTCATGAATGCATATCATGAATCATGAATGATATATGGCTGTGTACATTATATGAATTTATTCTCATTGACAAGTAACACTCTCTGGTTGTGTTTGGACAGTCATAATTTTATACTTTATCACACCATATGAAATATTTGTTAGCATTGCTTTTAATTTATAGCACATTTTTGTACTGCCATTGAAAACTAGGGACCTATTTTCATTACAGGTTGTCAGTAAATATATACAATAAATCTGGAAAAAACTTGGAAAACTTAGACACATAGTTAGGATAACACGATTTAGCACTGTGTCTTAAATATCTCACTGAGGAACATTAGACGAATAGACAAATGACCCGCCAAGACCCATTTACATTCTCTAGAATCATTAGGTTGTTAATGGAGCAAACAATTTTACATTTACCACAAAGTAGCTTAAAGTTCTCCCTCTCATGAATTATTTCCACAAAAATGAAAGCAGTAAGGCTCGTTATGAGAAATTAAAGTCAGGACACCTGAAGGACAAGATCATTGGACGTAGTATCCTTTTTCTTTGCAGAAAATGAACGGACACATGCTGAGGACGAGGGCAACTTTTCACCATTTCACATTCACGATGACCTTTTGATATGAGATCAAACACAAGGCTTATAGAAAATGTGATCACACTATGTTCCATTCTGACTTATCTGGTGTTTCATTTGTTCAAGAATGGTAGTTTCTCCCACAGTAAATATTTACAGTAATCTGTTACAAAGATCCCAATTCATAAAGCATTAATGAAGAGCTTCTTTTAAACCCAGAGGAAGGAGAACAAGATAAAAACAACTTACAGTACAAACATTTATACAGCACAAGCAACAAATATACAAATATAGAAATATAATCTGAGGCTTAGGCAACCTTTTGACAGATTTATGCCATTTCTTGTCAGAAACCACATGTAAGTATAAAAATATAGGACAATGCTTTTCTACAAAAAACTGACACCATGTATGGATCTCCATTTGAATGTGCAAAATAACACGGATCAACAGAACACAAACACATTTTAAAAAAACATGGTCCATTTAGCCTGTTTGTCGTGTAGTTCAGTTTTTCTTCAGTAAGCACCACAACAGCTTTATCAACTTTGTGAATGAGAATAGAAATGAAAATAGCATTGACTCATTTCAGGATGCAGTCCCTGTGGTCATACAGCAGAACAATTCAGGGGCAGCAGTGACTCAGTTTTTAAATCCTTAGCTCTGCCTCATCGCTGTGTTCCAAATTGTGTTCAGTTGTGCTGATCATTGATGCAGAAGGACCCTGTGAGACACTGAAGGGTGTGACTGCAGGAGAACGAGCTGCTAGTGGTGAGAGAGAAGGGGAGAAACTTGGAGACATAGCAACTGAAGAGATGGACCCCTCAGCACTGAGCGGAGATCTTCGGAAAGAGGCCAAGTGGGAAAAAGTCCTCCCCACTGCAGGCTTTGGAGGTACAGTTTTGGCCCCAGGGTGGGCTACAGATGTTATGAGAGGAGGTGGGTCTATTCTTGACTCAGCCTTTGCTTTGTGATGAAATGACCTGCGAGGATGAGGAGGTGCTGTTTCATCTTTTAAACGTGCTATTTCTGTGAAAACGTTTGCTAAAGGTTGAAACTGGGGACACCAGTTCAGTAGGTAGTCCCAGTTATAGCTGCCCCTCAACTCCTCATCACTGGCTACAATGGCTGTCAGGGAGCCATCTGCAGCAGGCTTTCCATCTTCTGGAAAAGTATAGTCTTTAGGGTGGGAGATGCTGAGTCCACGTCCCACACCCACATATACACCCCCTTCATCCCTGTAGACTGGCACCTGGCCAGCTAATAAAGTACTATTCAAACTCCCTGATTTCTTTCCTCTGAACCAATCAACAGATGGCTCACAGGACACGTCTGAGAGCTGGTCTGCATCCTGTTGGATTCCAGAATCTGGACCTCGAGCAGAGATGCGCTCCTGCATGGAGGACGAGATACTTGACACTCGAGGATGCTCATTAATCATTCTGATCTCGTCATCCTCTGCTGCCTCTGCCTCTGCTGAGCCACGCCCACTTGAGTGGGAGGGATCCAGGGAGCCTCCACGTGTATATGGACCACCATTAGTGCTGCTTGGATCAGCTGTATATCCAGGAAGGGCCTGATGGTAAATCAATTCATTTGATGCTATTTTTGTTTCTTCAAGCTTGTGCAGCATGTTCTCTGATGCTAGTTTTCGACCACAAACTTTTTGCTCCTTCTTCTGACGTCCCAATTTAACAAGGAATAGTGCCACAGCAATTATTATAAGTATGACTATGATCCCAAGTGAAACTGCAATTACACTGATAAGTAGCGTATTCATGTCTGTGCTGAGACCAAAAGATGTATGAGTCACATCTATGGTAACTTTGGCCACTGCTATGCGAGATGTCTCCAGAGGGCTGTGAGCAGTCACGTCAAGCGTCATTAGACGCAGCTCTCTTTTAGAGCGACTCATGTGTCTGCTGTAGCTGTCCATCTTTAAGGAAATTGCCCCTGTTGATTTATTGACCTCAAAATAAGGTGAAATGTCTGTTAGAGAGTAGAGGATAATACCATCCACACCTCCGTCCTCATCTGTGGCTTGTACTTTACCAATGATCTGACCTTTCTTTGCTCCTTCAGGCACTTCGAAAGAGAAATCTGAGGATGTGAACACAGGGTCGTATTCATCCTCTCCTGTTACATAAACTTGCACTGTTACACTAGCAGAATAGTTACCAGCATCCATGGCAACAGCCAAAAAATGGAAGGAGTTTGCCTTCTCAAAGTCAAAAGTAGAGCGAGTCCGCACTTCTCCTGAAGTTTGGTTGATAAGGAAGGCCTCTCTTCCCTCTTTCGAGCTGTCTAACATGTAGTACCTTAATTGTCCAAAAACACCTCTGTCGTGGTCAATTGCACGAAGTGTAGTGACAAAGGCATTCTGGGGTTTGTTTTCCCTGATGCTTGCAGTCAACAGTTTGAGGGGAAAGAATGGCCAATTATCATTGATGTCCTTTACCTCAATACTAACCGGGGCCAAAGTGTAGTGCCCTTGGCCATCAGAAGCCTGGACAACAATCGTATAAGAAGACTGTCTATTGCTGCTCAGAGGTCTTGTCAGCTTCAAGGCTCCGGTCCACCTGTCCACCTGGAAAAGTTCTGTTTCATCCCCTGAGCTTATGGAGTACTGCACTTCTCCATTGGGGCCAGAGTCTTGATCGGTGGCAGATAGATGCAAAATCTCTGTACCTGGAGCAGCTCCCTCACTCAGAACCACACTATACTCTGCTCGGCTGAAAGCTGGAATGTTGTCATTGGTATCTATAACATTGATGATGATAGGCACGCAGGAGCTACGCTGGGGGATTCCACGATCTGACACCACAACAGTCAGGTTATAACTTGGCACTGCCTCAAAGTCCAGCTCTTCAACCAGGATCAGGCTGCCTACTGTCTGGAAGCCTTGCCCTTCCAAGAAACGCACGCTGCTCTCAATCTGGAAAGTATTACCTGAGTTCCCACTAGCAATGGCAAAATCAAATCCACAGTTGTCTCTGGACATGTCTCCATCTACAGCTTCCAAGGTCAAAACAGTTGAACCAGGAAGCCCATCTTCAGACAAAGTGGCTCTGTATTCTGACTGGTGGAAGATCGGTGCATTGTCATTGACATCGATCACATGGACCTGGACAGTGGAAATGGATGAAAGGGATGGCATGCCATGGTCCCGTGCTTCAATTACTACGAGGATGGAGGGATTCGCAAAATCAAACTCCGTCTTTTGGTTGACAAACAGTGTACCTGCAAAGTGCACAACGAACACAGTTAAAGGAAGTTATTTCATTTTAGTTATTTCATTTCATTTTTTAAAACACAGACATATATACATATACATATATACATACATATATATACAGTATATATGTATATATGTATATATGTATATATGTATATATGTGTGTGTGTGTGTATATATATATATATATATATATATATATATATATATATATATATATATATATATATACACACACACACACACAACATCTGAACCATCTGAAGCCTCAGTCCAGAAGGCCGCAATCCTTATATTTAAATGTTATTTCAAGCAAAGCACATGATGCAAATACCATTAATCCTGCTTTCAGTAACATAACGAATAAAATGTTTAAATATTTTGCAAAATCTGTTGCAAACACTTGGAAACTCAAAAGAAATGTGCGTCCAAGAATGGCCTGAGTGGGTAACGTTTTTATGAATGTTAAAAAAGGGGAACTCCAGTTAGAAAACCCCTTACAAACAGCTAGAACATGTAGAATGGAACTTTACCATTGTTTGGGTCGATGTAGAAGATGTCTTTAGTTGCTGACATTACTCTGTAGGAAATCTTGCCATTCTCTCCAAAGTCAGAGTCAGTGGCTGTCACTGTAATGACTGCACTGCATGCTGGAAGGTGCTCTGTGACAGTCACCTAATGGGAAACACACATTGCAAGTACTGTATGTGTATATTCATTAATATACAGTAAAATGAATAAATAGGAAATGCACATGTGAAGACAGGTATGAGATAAGTTGTACCTGATATAAATCTTGTGTAAAGGTTGGGGCGTTATCATTCACATCATCCACCAGCACAGTGAGGTTGGCCTCACTTTGATGTTTGGAGTCAGATGAACGGACAGTCAGGGTGTACCACGTCCTCTCTTCATAGTCCAGAGGGGCAGTCAGAGACACTCCTCCTCCATAATGATGAATACTAAACATGCCTTGGCTGTTTGTATCAGGGTGCAGTGTGTAGGAGAGGGCTGGTCCAGAATCCACATCATTTCCTGTTACTTGGGTGATAACTGTGCCAATCAGTGTATCTGCATGTGGGTGGAAATACAGGGAAAAGGCAGGGGAATAAGAGAAGAAGAGATTTATTAAGAAATATCCTGTTCTGGAAAGTTTCCACTGTCACTGCCAGCAACCGGGGCGGCAGGGGCGGCAGTGGCTCAGCGGTAGAGCAGATGCCTCATATACGGATCGCCCCAGCCATCGGCGGATCGAGTCCCGCTCCCGCCATGATGCCACCAGGAGCTTGAGCTGAGAGTGGGAGGTGTCAGCTCACCCCCCAGCCACTGCCGAGGCGACCTTGAGCAAGGCGCCGTCCCCCCTACAAGTGGCTCAAATTTGGGCGAGTTCCGAAGCCGCTGCCCGTCACTCTGCCTCCCTGATGCGTGTAGTGATGTGATTGTACTAACTGCATGCTTACAGGCCCCCTTGTGTGCTTGTGTGATCAGGGGTCCTGTATACTTGTCAAAAACTAACCGAGTGACTCTGTAATTTCCCCCTGAGGGATCAATAAAGTATTCTTCTTCTAATATTTTTGGAAAAGATCACTGGACTTCCACAAAGAAGCAGACTTACCCTCGGGGACTCGGATTTCTTGAGGCAGAGGGATCATGGGACTGTTGTCATTGAGGTCGATGATGATCACAGTGAGTGTGGCAGAGCCAGCCAGCCGTGGGGTTCCACGGTCTGTTGCTGTAACAACAAGCCTAGCACAGCAAAATGAGTGTAAGTGCATGAAATCATAACTTTCAAACGGTTTCACAATATTTTACCATTTCAGAAGAAAACATTACAGCATATGTTCTTTTTCTCATTTTACCCCTCATTCTTTCCAAGAAAATGTTTGCAAATTTAGAATTAATGGAATGGAACGTATTTTTAATAGTAAAAACGTAGTGGAAATAATAAATGAAACCAAAGTCTAAATTATTCTATTTTTGGTGTCAACACTTAAGATTGCAGTATAAGGCTTATCTGAAGTTGCTCAGACAACAAGCACATGTTACTTTCAGCCACTCATCAACATGTGAAGTGGGCTGTCTCCTCCCCGAACCAATAGAACTTATCAACATTGAGTGCTCTCTTCACCTCATAAGGGGATACAATCTGGGAATTTTAAAATATTTTGGTTCGTATACTGCAAGAGATTTACCATTATAACAAGAGGAACATGTGAGAGGAGATTAACTTTATCACACTTACAAACACTGAGTATGGAGGTGTACAGGACAAGCCAAAACATGATTACTGCTAGACAGTACAGTAGCAAAACTCACTTTGTTTGCGTCCAGATCTCTCTGTCCATAATGGCTGCAGTGGTGATGCTGCCAGAATGGGGGTCTATCTTAAACAGGCCACTCATTGATGATGATCTGATAGAGTAGGTCACCTGACCATTCTGACCAAGGTCAAGGTCATCTGCTGAAACCTGAAGAAAGGAAAACCCCATTTGTTGAAATAAAAACATAGAAATATCCCTTTTTCAGTGTAACATTAATGTGTGACAGATATTACACTATAGTTTGTCAAATGACTTTAATGGCACAATCGATTCTATAGTATATTTAGTTAGTCACTGGGTAATTTCTCTATAACACTGATCATTGATCCAGATTTGTTCATACAGAACAAAGTCCAATTATTATAAATGTGTGAAGGACAAGGTACTGCACCTGGATAATAGGAAAATCATAGCCCTGTGCCTCTCTAATATAGGCGACATAGTTCTGGAGTTGGAAGCGTGGCAAATTGTCATTAACATCCTGCAGGATTAAGTTGACAGCAACGTAGGAGCTGGAGGATGCCGTCTCAGCTTTCACCACAAGCCGGAGTTTCGGGGTCTCCTCAAAGTCTAGTCCTTCAGATTTCTGGACCCATATTTCACCTAATTCCCCAAAATAGCAAGGAGTCACATGACAAACTTGGAACACAGCTTTGTGGTGAATGATGCCATTCGTGCACTTACCAGTAATGGAGTTTATTCCAAAAGATTGCATTCTGTTTCCACTGAAAATACTGTAACTGATACCAGTTTGAGAGCCATCGGGGTACTGGGCCTGTGTTTGTGTTACTATTGTTCCTTTAAGATGAAAAACACACTGTGTTGAAAAGTTTTACTTCCATATTCATTCAGTCATTCATTTCACATTCATCAAATGTTGAGTAAAAAGAATTAGAATTGAATATCATTCAAACCTATAGCGGCATTCTCCTGAAGACTGACATCTCGGGTTGAGCGGGAGAAGCGGATGCCTCTGTAACTCTGCTCCCTGATGTAAATGACAACCACCCCCAGGGAAGATTGAGCAGGGCTGCCCTGGTCCATGGCCTGAACTATCAAAGTCCTCTGGTTTTGGCTCATAGTCTGCAGCTTCTCTGTGGCTTGGATATCTCCAGTCAGTGAGTTGATAGTGAAGCCCCTCACAGGGTTGGCGAAACGATAAAACACAGAACCATTAGCTCCAAAGTCCTTGTCCTCTGCCCTCATAGTGGCCAGAACTCTGTGGCTGGACACAGTGCTGGCAGAGATATTTAAAATAAGTGGGTCCTGAATGAAGAATGGAGCATTGTCATTCACATCCTGAATGTAGATGGTCACCTGAGCTGTGGAGTTACGAGGGTTCACAGGAGAAGAGTCAGTGGCACACACCACAATGGTGTAAGAGGCAGTTCTCTCTCTGTCTAACGGTGCTGCTGTTATAATGCGGCCCGTGTCCTGGTTTATGATGAACATGCTCTGGGAGCCACTACTTAGGAAGTATAGCACCTGGCTATTGGGGCCCTGATCCAGATCAATGGCTTTTACTTCCAGGACCAGCGAGCCTATAGGCACATCTTCTGAAATGTCTGCAGTGTAGCTGCTGCTGTGAAACTGGGGGCTGTGATCGTTGATGTCCATAACATTTACGACCACTGTGGCAGTGCCGCTGAGTGAAGGTTCTCCTTGGTCCCGAGCCGTGACTGTTAAAGTGTACCGAGGAATCTTCTCCCGATCCAGAGGCCTTAAAGTAGATAGCACACCTGACTGTATGTCCAAACGGAAGTCTCCAGATGGATCTCCAGCTGAGCAGCAAGAAAAGTTATAAGAATAACAATAAGATGATAAGTTGAAGAAGATTAAAAATGTGTCATATAATTAAAAAAGAGCTCAGATATGACCAGGACATGGTTTTTGATATTCAAAAAAATGTTCTAAGAAGAGTCTTAAAAGAAGGCACTTTGCATGATACATATAAAATTCAAGGAAAGCATGAACAAAATAGAGCAAACAAAGCAAATCTTTCTGCATCAAATTTTAAATAGACTAAGATTTGATTATGATTTAAGATTTTAAATCATAAGCAATGCTTTGAGAAAAGGCTAATATTCAGGGCAGTGGACCTTATCATTAAGGAACTGAATTTAAACTAAGAAATTCTCACCTGTAATTTTATACTTCAACTCCCCACTGTCTCCTACATCTTGGTCAGTAGCTCTCAGGGTAAACAGAGGCAATGTCTCCAGGTTTTCAGGCACCTCTATACTGTAGTAGAGACGCCCAAATACAGGGACGTTGTCGTTCTTATCAAGAACTCTTATCCTCACTGTGGTTTTTGCATAATTAGGTGGGAGTCCTCCATCTCTTGCATAAACTGTCCAAGAACACAAGAAAAAAACCCCCACAATAACATTAAGAGATTGTTAATGACACAATTAAATTCAGTGAGTGAATTCTAATATCTAGTTCTTAGAAGCAGTCAGTCCTCTGATATGTAGTGTCTATGCAATCATAAAACAGTACCTGTCATGATATAGTACTCCTGGAGCTCTCTGTCCAAAGACTTGGTTGTTGTTATTGCACCCGTAACCGGGTTGACGCTGAAACCCTCCTCTGAGATTCCACCATATGTAACCTGCCCATTTGTTCCTAAAGAGAAATGCAGCAATTGTTTTTCTGGATTGTATGAAATGTTATAAAATCAACAGGTTGACAAAAAATGGTCAAATAAAATGAAAAAGGTATTTGGTTTTCTGGTGGAAGTGTCTTGTGTAAACATTTGTAGAATATAATTAGTTCTGCTGTCTAAGCCTTTGGCAGCAATGACCCACTCTCAGGTGTCTGGAAGCCAGATTGTGAACTAACAGACGACTCTGGCAACTTCATCTGAGTACAGAATGATTACTTTTGTAGAGAATGTTTATAATCTTTCAGTTTTATGCACTTCTGACTAAGTCTGGGAGAATGCACTGTGAAGTCCTCCATTAAAAGCAACTGTTAACGCCTGTTTTAATCAATCTTCAGGGAATGGAGGCTACAGATATTATAGTACATTAATTTCTGTATGTTTTATTTACTGTGTCAGCACAAATTTATATCCACACGCACACACACACACACACACACACACACACACACACACACACACACACACACACAAAGGGCTGTTGTGTAATTTCACATAATTTCACATTAAGTTTGGCTTTTTAAATCATGATAAAAGGATGGTGAAATGAAGTGTTACTCATAATATGATATTACATGAAGAAATCACCAGAAAATTGTGTCAAATTGACCAAAGTTGCGCAAACAAATTCAGCTGATAGCAGATTTCTTACCTTGGTCAAGATCAGAAGCAGACACTGTCAACACACTAGTTCCTGGAGGTAGGTTCTCAGAAATCTGGGCTTCGTACTGGTTCTCCTCGAACCACGGCACTTCATCATTAACATCAATCACGTGGACACACAGCAGCTGGCTAGACGAGTGCGGGGGCATCCCATGATCCTCAGCGATTATTGTGAGGTTAAAGACATCCTGCTCTTCACGGTCCAGAGGTTTGAAAATAGACAGAGAACCTTTAGAAAGATGAAACAGGGCTAAAATATGAGGATCGTTTTCAGTCGATCGGATAAGCACATTTCACGGCAACAGTTACACACTGCTGCAGTGTGAAAGCATGCTATCAGAGGCAAAAAACATGTCACTTTCAATTATTGTATGTCGTTAAGTGATTTAACAAACAAATTAAAAGTTGCAGTGTGAGGGACAAATCAAAGCTAATCTACTCCACACACACGTTCAGCTTTGCCTACCTGAGTGCTACCACCACTGCTGTTACAGCCCACAGTCTGGCCACAGTTTACGAGATTTTCCAAAGGAGAATGCCGCAACCATTGAAAAAGAAACAGTAAACACACACTCTAGACACGCAACATCCAGGCCTGTCGTGCTCTATGGTAATTAGGGGCACCCTTGCATTTTCATTATCCTGCCCTAAGAGAGAAGAGCTTACATTGATTCAATTTCAATTTCATGCTTTAGAATGAGCCGCAAATGTTAAAGAAAGGGAGCTGGCCTGTTTTGGTTTGAACTTTTTCAGCACATTTTTAACTTGTATCTAACAAGGACTGAGAAATCTTGCCCCAAAGCCTTTAATCTGTTAAGAATTAGAGGCTGGAATATATTTACCAAATCTGACTCGACTGTGATCCGGCTGTATGCCTGGTCACTGGGAACACAGGGGTGGAAAGAAGACAGTGGGAAAAGGGAAAGAGATATTTTGGATGTTTTCAATTCCAACATCTTAAGCCTATGTGATGTTTGTGGCGCCAACTCTGTAGATTGCAGATGAGGGTTAGCTGAGGTTGCTCAGACAACAAACACATATTTCTTTTTATATAAGAAGAAGTCATTCATCAACAGTTGATATATTAATCCTGGAATTATGTTGTGCTTCACAAAGAAGCAATTCACATTATCACCAATGGACTCTATCTTTACCCTGAGAGGGAAATTAATGACCTTCCATTTGACAATGAGTAATGAGAATACGCCTCATACTGTGGCTTTATATATTCATAATAGTAGCTGGACAGTTCTCTCTGTTGTGGTTGACTTTGATGCCAACGTAATGAATATAGAGTGTGTAAAGATGGCCATGGGTCTACAGTCCCTGGACTCAAAACAGGGGCAAATCAGGTGCTCAAAGGATTAGCTCGGTCATCATTCTAACAAATAACCAGTGTGCATAAAAACACATTAGGTGAATACACATGCTGGGCAGAAGAAGTGGCATGCATAACAGACCCTGAAAGTTTGCATCCCTTAACTGCTCTGGGGGCATCCTGATTGGCGTCTTGAAGGAGAAGGCGGGGCTTACTATGACACGTGTCTCAAACACCACAACAAAGCCCATAGGACCAAATAGCCTAAGGTCAGCACTGACTAAGTGACAGAGTCTCATGCGAGCGAGGAAAAACACATATGGGTATTCCTACACATACATACACACAGACACACACAGATACACACACACAAACACGCGTAACTGATCCCTGCTCTAATGGTTCCCAGAAGCCCGGGCAGGAGGTTCTTTGGTCTTTCATGGGAATAGATCCACAATAACAGATGATGGGTTGTGTGTGTACTTGTGCATGCTCGTGTGAGTGTGTCTTACATATCTGGCAAGCTGCTGTGTCTGTCTGACTTCCAACTCAGAGAAATAAGTCATGAAAAGTGGAGCAAGAGTTGCTCTGTACTTAGACGTAAGCAGAGTACTACAAGGCCCTGAGTGTGTATTTATGGTGGGGGAGGATTGGTGATTGTGGTGGGGGGCTGTGTTGAAGCACACAGAATAGTGAGCACACAGACGGAACAAAGTAGAATTTAGAGGTGCTTAAAAAGTCAATGAAAAGCCCCCAAATAGGAGAGATTTTTGATTTGCTTGTCTCCCTAAATTGAAAGTTTTATAAACTGATCTAGGGGTAAGTGCTGGAATTCCCAACAGATGCTGGAAATATTAATATAGAAACATCAATGTTTTACTATAAAGAAACAGGAGTAAGAAATTGTGGCCCCCAGGAATATACATCAGCAATGGAAAGTAATAATATGACGCTAACATGATATTGTCTATGTAAGTCTTTCTCTCTTTCCAACAGTAGACATTCCAGTAGTCAAAATGAACACACACCAATTAGGGAAGCCTGAAGATTGTTATTTCTTTTCACAGATTTCTCTCAGATCTATCACTCATACATTACTAAAACCAGACTGACCATGAATGAAATGCCAAAGCCAAAAGGCCAAGTCAGTTTACAGGTGTAATTTTTGAAAAAAGCCTTTTCTACAGTGGATATCATATGGTTATGTTTATTATAGAATTTCAATAATCAAACGTTCATCCTCAAATTAATCTGCAACAAATCTTATCTAATATAACCTACCCTAACCTAACCTAACTTGACCTGAGCTAAACTAACCTAACCTAACCTAATTTAACCCAACACCGTAACCTCTATACCCTTACCCCGTGCCTTGCAAACAATCACACACAATCTCCTGCACTAGAGCTGGGCGGGACTTACCTGTGTTGGAGTTTAGGCGGAACGTTCCTCTGCTGTTGCCTGCCTGGATGCTGTAGGTTACTCTGCTATTCTCCCCCTGATCTGCATCTCTGGCCATGACATAGAGCGCCACAAAGCCTACCGGCTGGTCCTCCATCACACTGACAGCTGTTGGTGAGCTGAATACTGGTGGATTGTCATTTTCATCGGTTATGTAGACTCTCGCTGTGACAGAGCCACAGTGCCTCTGACTGACATCGTGAGCAGAGTCTGTGGCCTTTACCACCAGTATTAATTTGGGGGTGATCTCATGGTCCAGCTCCTGGCCCAATGACAAAACTCCAGTGGATGGGTCAAGGGTTAGTAGGCCGGGGGTGTTTGGCCACTGATGGATTATGGAGTACCTTAACTCACTGTTGGGCCCACTGCCATCCTTATCTATGGCTTGGAAAGTATAGATGGATGAGCCACGCTCCATGCTTTCAGAGATGACAATAGTGATAGGATCTTCCGGAAACTGAGGGGCATGGTCGTTGCTGTCCTCTACATCAATGTCCAGGTGGATCAGTGTGCTGCTAGGGGGGGCGTCAGAGAAGTCATCTACCTCAATCTGCAGAGTGTAGTGTGAGTCTTGTTCATAGTCAAGAGGATGAGCCAGGTACACATCTCCGGTCAGACGGTCCACGACAAACGTTCCATCTCTGTCTGTGCCCCCAACCACTGTGTATGTCACTTCCCCTTCTTCTGTGGTTTCTTTATCATGAAGCCGGACTGAACCAATTACAGAGCCAGGTTTGGTTTCCTCCACAGAATTGAAAGACATGGAGTGGGAACGAGAAGTTGGTCTGCTGGTGCTGAGAACCTGCAATAAAGAAGTAATGACAGTGCATGTTCAGATGCTGGGTGGTAACTGAATTTACAAACAACAAAACTTTGAATATTTGATGGTTTTTTGGAAAAACAGCAATACATTTTTTGCTTCCATTCACTTGTTTTGTACATGCTGTGCATGTAATAAATCTAACTTTTTACAAGAGGTTTTTATGGACTTAAATGACATGCCTGCTAGGCCTAATAAGACACAAAAAATGGTTCCACATGAGATGGAAAAGGAGTGCTCCAGAAGTAAATTGTTACAGCCCCATCATATCATTGATGGATTTCAAAAGATGATTAAAGCAAATGACAGGAATGCATCAGTGGACAAGAACAACACTGCACTGTTTAATCCTAATAACTAACAATTATGAGTTTAATTTTTTTCATTCGAAAAGGGGAAAAATTAAACTGGTACTTAATGGAGCTGTGTGTATGGTAAACGTATTTTCCTGGAACCCATATATCTATACTCGTTCCAGGTTTCTACCATTGTGTCCATTTTCTGTTAAATATAAAATATTAACTGAATTATGTTCAATGCTGTGCTTTATATGGATGTACAGCCCTGCAATCATTACAACAACGGCTACTGTATTAAAAAAGTGTTGAAGCCATTGAGCCCTTGATCAGGGAAGTCTGCAGCTGGCCCTCATCACCAGCCAGCTGGGAGTATTTGATTCAGACCCACTTTTCCATTTCAGATAGAAATTTCCCTCTTGAAAAGTCACAGTGGAAGAAAGGGGAGGGGATGGGAGGGTAGCTTGTCAGAAGTGAGGCTGATATGTTGGCAATTGTGAGGGGCCCAAAGACATGGATCCTCTCAGCGTCGCGTTTATTCTTTGATATTAAATAGGTGAGTGGTGAAGGTGTTTGTGCTGGCTGAGCTCCAGTGAAGGTCTGACCTGAATGGTGAGGGAGCAGGAGGTGCTGCGAGGAGGCAGTCCTCTGTCGGTGGCTGTCACCATCAGTGCATACTCGGCTCGCTCTGCGTGGCTGAGAGGGGATGACGAACGCAGTTCCCCAGAGTTTGGGTTCAAAGAGAAACGCTCGGCCCTGGGACCTGGGAGAGGTAGAGGATCCAGACTTTAAATGATGATTTAGTATGTCAGGGAGGACAAGAAAAAGTACCATTTTGTCAGCATTGAAAATAAAGATGATGTCAAGCGTAAGTGAATACTCATTAGACTCAATTATGATGTAATACAGTTAGAGAATTTGCAGATACGGATAAATTTATTTCAGTTTGTAAATGTCCATTGTTTATAAATAGTTACAATGGCCTCCATACTAAAATTAATATGTGAATCACATTAAAATAAATTAAAAAATGAATAGAACTACATAAGCATATGAAATCCATGCTTTCATCAGATTAGATGCTAAATTGTCATTAATTCTGTAATATCAACTATATCACATTTTGTACAGAGTTTTTGAGAAATCCTCCATATCAACGTTTGATAATGTTTTCCTGAAAAAGCTGATTTATACAATCAGATTGTATTTTGCTCATAAAAATGCCATGTTTAGCCAAGAGGATACAACTTAAAACTTACAGTATATATACAATGTGATATTACACTTATTTCTTTTTAGTTTGCCAGAAAGTTCAGTAAACACTCCAGATTAAAAAGTAGATTTTTCTGGCAATTATTTATTGCTTCAAGCTGTACAAGGTTAAGGGTGTCCTCATATAATAAGTTCCCAAGCACCACCTTGTTAAGCCACTACACACACCACTTTTAAATATGCAAATATTTTAAGATTTATTTTCACTTATACATTCAGGAGATACTGTACCTGACAAAGAGTAGAAGACAGTGCCGTTCTCTCCTTCATCAGGGTCTTTGGCTTGCAATATGCCCAGTAAAACTCCAGAGGACTGACCCTCTGACACCTATAAATTAAAAAATTTAAACAGAGATTAAAGATATAAAAGACTTCTTATTTTTTTCTCATCTATGTTACTGGTCTCGTGGTATCACCTGAATGATGAGATTTTTGCCTGACTGGTTGTGAGTAAAAGAAGGGTCATTGTCATTCTCATCCAGGATGGTGATGAAAGCTGTGCCCGTGACACTGCGAGGAGGAGAGCCTCTATCTTGAACAACTACCACCAACTGGTAGCTGGAGTGCTGCTCTCTGTCCAGAATGGTCCTTGTACTGATTTCACCTGGGGAGAGAAAGAAGGGGGAACAGACACATATTATTCCAAGGCACTATTCCGGAGCACTGGAACAGTGATGAGACACTTAGGAAACAGAAGACTTTGATCAACGACACACAAGTGATAGATAAATATATTTTACAAATGTATCCATGCATTTGCATAGACTCACATACGCAAATTGAGGAGCTTTGAAATGTTGGCAGACACTGAAGGAACTGCAGGGAGCCAGTAAATGATCACAATTCAGAATCTGTGTCTCCACTCACAGATAAATAAGCTCAGGAGGCCAATTACAGCACAGAAAGAGAATTAGTTCTGCTACCACCATAATCCGACTAATTCATAACAGTGGGGAAGATGGAACTCTAGTTTGTCATCTTTTACAGATGACATAGAAAGTTAACCAAACTCTAAGCGACAGAGGTTGAAATTGAAAGCGTCTGTTTTCCTTGTGAAGCAAACTTCACCAATCCCCGATTATAACTCCCCGAAAAAGCAACAGAAAAGCTCTGACTGCTGCTGTGACAAACAAAGAATAATGCATTTTCAATTAACCTGTATTGGAGTTTATCTGGAAGTGATGATCAGGATGCAGTAAATGGTAACCAAGGCGTCCGTTGGATCCACTGTCTCGGTCTGTGGCTGACACATGACCAAATCCTGTTCCTGCTGGCAGGTTTTCTCTCAATGCCAGGAAGACTCTCTCCTGAGTGAGTCGAGGAGAGTTGTCATTCTCATCAGTAACCGATATCCTCACTGTGGTACTGCCGGTCTTTTTCAACTGTCCATGACCTTGGCTTGCCAGCACTGTTAGAAGATACATGTCTTTAACTTCTCTGTCCAGGGCGCTCTTCACAAAAAGCCAGCCACTGTCTGCAGCGATGCCAAACCCTGCTGCATCTCCATCTGGACGAAGGTGATATGCCAAGGGAGTAATGTAACCTGAGCCAGGGGTTTCTCTGTTCAAAGCCCTGACCTGCAAGAAGCGTTTGTTTATCGGAGTCCCTTCTTTCAGCTCTACACGGTAGGTAAGGGTATCGAAAACAGGTCCCTGGTCATTCTCTGCCTGGACATGAACTACAAGCATGAAGGTAGCACTTAGTTGGGGTACCCCACCATCCTTGGCAATAACTTGGAGGTCATACCGTGGAGAACTCTCATAATTGAGAGTACCTATTAGTCGGACCTCTCCACTGCTCCGTTCTATGCTAAATGTCTTCTGGATTACCACTGGAGAAGAAAGATCGAAGGTAAGTTGTCCATTGACTCCAGAGTCTATGTCCTCTGCTTGGACCCGATACACCACTGTGCCTATTTCTGTGTATTCTGGAAGTAGCAAAGATTCTGAAGATGAGGGGAAAAACACTGGTGGGTTGTCATTGACATCTGCGATAGTAATGTGGACACGGGTCTGGCCAAAGGCAGGGGGGTTTCCACTGCGTGCCTGCACCTCTAAATCAAGAGCAGACTGGGCTTCATGATCCAGGGGTAGACTGGTCCTGATGGCTCCAGTCTCAGGATCCACTGTGAAGTATCCAGCAGGGTCTCCCGTACTGATGATGTAGGATATATCTTGAGCGGTACCTGGATTGAGAAAAGTATGATAAAAAACAGAGACATGTCACACCCTGCCCACGAGGCTGTGATAAAAACTCTTAAATAATAATACAGTTTAAAATTTTCATGACTGTAATAACACACGAAAAAAATGAATATATAAACAAAATTAGAAAATGGATTTTTTGATTAATGTTATGTCAGACTTATGTGTGTATAGTGGCCTCACACCTATTTGTACATGTAGTTTGTAGAATAATACACTTTTAAAAATGAGGGCGGGAGAGCCAAAGAAGCCAAAGAAGAGCGAACAGAACAGAATATAGAACTGTACCTGTCCTACTGGTGGCCTGGACAGTGCCTACAACTGTTCCCCTCAAAACGGTCTCCGATACAACAAAGTAGTACTGTGTCTGCTCAAACACGGGTGGCGCTACCTGCCCTGCCACCACGCTAATGTTGACTCTGGCATTGACAGTGGCAACTAGACCACCACCATCTTGGGCAGAGATTATCAAAGGAATGACAGTGTTGGCCTTCCCATAGACAGATCGAGAAAGGGAGATCACACCTGCAAAGACACACACAAAAGGTTCAAGTTGGCTATATTTACATAACAAAGCATTGTATGCCAAGCGGGTCAACTATGTCAGGGAATTGAAGAGTAGGATAAATTCGACTAACTCCTTATTGAACTCTTGAAAATACAACAATCTTTATTTAGGAACTCAAAAAGGTTTTTGTGCCAACCTGTGTCTTTGTTGAGCGTAAAATACGGAGAGGCCCCTCCAGGTACTGTTTTGTATACAATTCTCCCATTCTCGCCTAAATCTGGGTCATAAGCAGTCACTCTGACAACAGATGTCCCGGGCGCACTCTGTGTACTTAGACTGACAGCATAGCTGACTGGGTAGAAAGCTGGTCTGTTATCATTAACGTCGACCAGATCCACCTTCACGTAGGCTACTGAGCTCAGTCCACCCTGCGGAGAAACAAAAAGATCTTTTGTCATACCTTCACATAAATACAGTTAAGAGAAAAAACACACCTGAAATTGGGATTTCAGCCATGTTATTGGCACAAGTAAGAAAAACAGCAGTAAACCCTGTTAAATTTTCAAAGTGAGGAGTAGACTCTAAACTATAGTCCCAGCAGGTTTGTGCAGGACGGGGATTGATTGTTTCCCTCGGACAAGTGAAATATTTCATGACCTGCTGAGGGTGAGAAAGCTCACCACAACCAAACAGTCTGTTTCATAGGCTTTTCAGAAAATATAGTGTAGATTTTTCACATGGACCAGGTGGCAAAAGAAAAAGGCAGCAGTCCAGCTTATTAAAATGTTACTGCCTGACAGTTGAGGCATTTCTACATGTGATTGCTTTAACACAGCACCCGTAATTTTCTTTCATTATACATTCTGTATTTTTAAAAAATATTATTTGGCTTTAAGTGAACAGGATATACTAACATTTGAGAAGACTTGCCGTTGAGAGCCATGGGAGCTTTTATTTAATACTTGGCTACTCAATCAAAGTTTTACTGAACAGTTGGCCATACCTTTGGTCTCCTGTCTGCATGAAAAGCATGACTGCTGCGTTTATAGGGTTACTCTGTGGCTCAGTGGATTCATATTAAGCATGATTTCAAAATACAGACACTCACCCCATCCGCTGCAGTAACAGTAAAGTCGAAGCTGGCTGGCCCTTGATCTCTGTCTAGTGCAGCACTAGTGCAAATCTGGCCAGTCTCCTTCCCAATGGTGAACTGAAAGGGAATAGCGCTGTTAATGCCAGAGCCAAGGGTGTAGGTGATGGAGCCAAAGGAGCCGCTGTCAGCATCTACGGCAGTCACCTAAAGAAAAGAAAACACTGGTTAGAATACCATTGTTAAGCATTCCAACGTTGAAATTAAAATTAATTGGTCTGGGAGTAAAATATCTAACTGGTTGTTCCCATACTCATTAATAACCACTTTAAAACCACAACAGATGAAAACAAAATCCTGTTAAAGGGTTGAAAGAGTGAATGCAATCCATCCCAGGTGATTTTTGAAAGCATCTTTGGAACTTATCTTACTTGTTTATCTGGGCCAGAGCATGAGCTAAACAGGCCCTTTGGCAAAAAGGGGAGTGAAGGAGGGCAGTGAGAAGGAGGATTACTTCTGCAGACTCTGGGATGACTGCCAACAGGGAAAACTGCTCGCTACAGGAGTGGCGTCAGAATACAAAGGACAGTGACCGGGTCGGCTGGGATACCACACAGTATGCTCCAGTACAGTGCATTGGACTCTAACGTAAGGTCCCACTTGAGGTCTGGTTTTAATAATGGCGCACAACTGCAGAGGACTGGAACCACTGGAGCTATAAAAGCAACTCACAAGCCATCAGCCAGGGAGCCAAGTCAGTTACTACAGGATCTCCCAAGACAAGGCAAACAGAACAATCAGATCGGGCCCCTAGGTACCAGAAGTATAATCGTTTACAAGCGTTGGCTCTGCATCACAGTTTATGAGAAATTACAGTAAGATTGAACCTCACAAGTTGATTAGAGGTTTTCTTGCATCTTTTTTGAATGGATCATTTTAGGAAAACACTAATTGGAGGAAAATAGAGGCTTGATTCATGCTCCGGTGTGTCAACACTCGGCAGTGGGGAGCCTCCTCTGTTTAAGACAGAGTAGTCATCAGGACCATTGCCAAGAAAAATAAGGCAAGGCATGTTTATCATCAAATGCCAAGGTTTTTAAAAGGATGGTATTGGTATGAGTGTGAGTAGATGGAAATCATTCATTCGAGGTGACGAAGGTTTGGCTGCAGTCATTCAGGCTCCAGCTCTTTCCTGAGCAGATGGCAGATGGGGGACTCAGCACAGAGCATGCCCTACACTCTTGACTGCAACTCCTGACAGAGGGTGAGTGGTGTGTAGGAGTGAGGGAGCTGTAAAGCTGGCAGGAATAAAAGCCAAAGAGAAGAATAATAAACCATGCAGGAAGGGGAAACCAAGAGCAACACAGGGAATCTAGTCCATCTTTTAATGTGTGGAGGCAGCAGCTTATTGAAATGTTTTATCATTTTGAAGGGGGATAAGGTGCTCATAACAACCCCACAGCTTTTTTTTTTTTTTGAATAGTAACGGGATGGCTGTCAGCTGGTGGGAGAACTCAGTATTGTTTTTAGCAATATCTTCAGCATTGCATTTGGTTTTGTCCAGGGTGGGAGGATGCAAAACATATCCATATGCTGAAATTATTGAATTTACCAAAAAACAAACAAACCACTTAATATGGAAATATAATTTGTTAAACATCCCGTATCTCATCAGAACTTTCATTGCCCTTTCATCACGCCACAATACCAGTGCATGATTCAGCATATGACCGAGTAATACTACTACTACTCTTTTAATTTTATTTATTCACCTGCCCTTGTGGAAATGCATGTCCAATATTTTCTCCTGCACACTCAACATTGTGAATGCAGCACACTGTCTGACCTGATCTCAGCATCAGAAAATTCTCAAACAGATATTTAATCAATATTTTTTATCCGAATCTTTTGTGCAGTTTGACTGTGTCTCGGACCCTTGGAACTCAAAAGATTCATCACTGCTGGCACAAGATTAACTGGCAGAGATCAGGGAAGATGGAACATTCAGATTTAAAATTAAAGACATAGTTTTGGACAAGGTTGGACATCACTGAAGAAGGAATAACCAACTGTTTCAGTAAATCTAATGCCTGTACAATTTTTAATAACACCTGTGTGAAGTGAGCTAACACCAATAACAAGTGCAGGGAGACACTGAAGGCTGTGGACCAGGAGCTATATATCTGCCTCTCATCGTCCTTGCCAGAATAGAATGGTCATGTACATCATCCCAGCTTAAGACTTCCTACTGATAGTGTGTCAAATTTACACGTCTCTCTCATTATTCTCTTTAGAAATTATTAATTACTTTCCTTTTCAGCCACCATCCATGAAAACACCCACATACAGACCATAGAAAGTCAGAGAAGCCTACATTTATATCTATAATATGAAACACTGAAAAATGAAAGAAAAAGTTTTTAAAAAAAATTGTGATGGGGTGGGAGTTGGAGCGCTTCACTCTCTAAATCAATAATGACATACAGTAAAACTTACTGGCATGTTCACACTGAACACCAAATCACAACAAATTCCCAAAGTTTAAAAAGTGTGAACTTCAGAGAAGAACAGTGGTACAATGTGTGCTATAAAGATACCGGGTTATAAAAAAAAAATGAGAAGAGACAAAAAATAGAATGACATGTCTGCTATGAAAAAATATTTGTGATAAAGAAAGTAATTTAAGATGTGCCAGTTCCGTGTGAAGTGAAGTTTTGTTCATTCTGCATGAGAGGAGAAAAAACAATTTTTTATTGTGTCCACCTCAAAACTGATGCACAGGGTCGTGTTTATGATTTCCTACATACTTTTTACTATCACCACTGCAACGCATCTATTATGCAAACCATCTATTTCCACAAGACTTGAAGTTCAAAAGCAGAAGTGATCTTAGATCATATGCAGCAGCCAGCAGTATTCTTCTTACACCCTGTCTGTGTGAGTGAGGCACGATGGGAGCTGTCTTATCAGCAGGGGAAAGGCAACGTTTGGCCGACTCCTTAGTAAAACAAGCTGGTGGAATCCAAAGATAACTGAGGGCACTGTGTGGTTCTCCCATCAGATTCCCGAAGCCTTCCAGATGAAACTTTATGAGTGATGTATTTACATGTTTATATATAATGTGTTTGGATGTAATAATGATCCTGAGGTTATTTGAATGCTCAGCAGAGCTTTCACTAATTAATTTGTGACTAGAAGAGCCAAACTGGAATGGGACAAGTCTGTGATTTTGACACTAACAATTTTTTAAAGTTGAATTTTCTATTTTGCAATTGCAGTCCTCAGAAGTATAGGAGTGACTACTATAATCATGGTCACTCCTAGGCAACATGTAAAATATATCAAAATGACGTCATTTGCTAAATCTAAAGCTCCTCTATCCATCCTCATCTTCTAACCATGCAAGAAAACTGGAGTAAGTTATTTGGCTAAATAGTAACTAGTAAATGAATGGTATGCAGTTGAAACCACATAAGATATCAGGGAATGAAAGACATTTTTAAATGCCCAGTCTAAAAAAAATCTGTCTGATTTAAACCTCAAATAAACCAGTCAATCTGCACCATAACTCTGCTAATTGTAATAGCCAATAAATAAAGGGTTTGAGTAAATATTGCCAACTAGGAAATGATCACAAGCATCAATCAAGTTCTGCATGAAAATGGCCTTTTAGTTTTCCTTATACGCTACAAGCAAAGAAGTGAATATGCAAAAACTGAGAACAAAGTCGCTGATCATCAATGTGTTAGGATTCCTGTGGAGTTAAACAATAAGATGTCACTTTTGTAGTGCCATTACACCACAATTTTCTTCTAATGCATACAAAGCACACAAAGGAAGGAGAAAATAAACACAGATGAGAAACAGTGGCTTCTGTGACTCTTCTCCAATTTAAACTCTAAAACTTAGTGGCATGAAGAAATGCTCAGAAATACTGAACATTTCCTTGACTTTCAAGAGCAGTTTTGAGTAAATTCCTGGGATATCCTTACACGTAGCTACATGCAGAAACATTTATGTCTTTTTGTCCATATGTGCTGGGGCAACGCCAGCTTGGAATGGGCAAGGGACATTCTATGAGATGGTAGTAATGCAACACAAAGATGGGAGAAGAAAATGAGCCAGATGTAAGTCCAGGAGGCCAATAGATGTCTCTTATTATTGTTAGTTATCAATAACATACTATGAACATTTTTGTCCATAGTTCTTTTGACGCTTTTCAAAGTGATATTCAACATGTTTGTGACAAAAGTAATATGATTTGTCATATATTTGAACACAATGAAACACATATTTAATAAATTAAAATGAGCTGTGTGAAAGTGCCTTTTTCAACCTCTTGATTGCTTGTCCTTGCAAAGATACTGCTTCTATTCCTGAAATGTTCTTACATCTTGAGGTGGGAAATAGTCAGAACAGATTTCCTTTGATAATGATCCTTGCTCCCATTCAAACATGACCTCAAATCTCTAATTGTTGAGAAATGTAAGGACAGACTGGATGTAAGATGGAAGCTTAATTCATTTAAGCACAAATTTATGACTGACTCTGCATGTAGTTGAGTTAAGTGCTATTACTTTACACGCCATGTGTGACTCACTGACCAGCTGGTCTTGTAACTGAGATGGTATTTAGGAGGAGCTTAATCTACAGAGATCATTGCAAGTCTAGAACAAGAACAAGTTTCCATATGAAGGCATAAAAAAAATATATACATATATGAAATTTATCCTGAACTGTGAATGCTTATGAAGGTGAAGGAAATATTCTATCCAATATACATTTTTTTAGTGGGTAGCACTGTTGCCTTTTGGCAAAACCGTTGGCTTTTCTGAGTGGACTTTTCTGAGTGGACTTTCTATGTTCCTCCATGTGTGGGTCCTGTCCGGGTTCTCCGGCTTCCTCCCACCTCCGAAAACAGGCAATTTTAGGTGCATTGGTCCTTACAAATTTTCCATGGGTATGCATGTGTGTGTGTTTGTGTAGTTGCCTGTCTTCCGTGTGGCCCTACAATGAGCCAGCATCGCATCTGGGGTGTACCCCGCCTCCACCCATAGTCAACTGGAATAGGCTTTAGCAGTTTGCAAATTGTCAAACAAACAGAGGGGGAATATTTCATTTTTTTTAATCATGAAAAAACAAAGCCATCAACAGGCCTAAAATCTTAGATTAATGGCAGGATTAAGCGATCTGCAAAACTTAACACTAAAACTGTCCACTGTGGAGACACTTGATTTTGTTGCATTCATCAGTAAGGATAGGCAGGGGTAGAGATGTAAAAACCAGAGGGTTGAACCCCCCAGCAAACCAAACCCTAGGCTTCAGCATCACCTGCAACCTGTACTTCAGATAAGTGGCTGAAGATTTTCAAGAAGATAAATGAATGAAAGATGTCTTTGTTTGGCTAAAACTTCTTGGATACTATATGTAATGTCCATGAGACCAGATACTTACAGCTTCACAAAGTCTAGATCTGTCTTTTCCCCAAAGTGGAAAATGTATTTCATAATAATAATAATATCATTTTCCACTTTAAGTATCACAGACACGATCATTTAAGCCCAACTTAGCAGGACCCCTGCAAGAGCGATCAGATGTAGAATATGACAGATTAATGAGAATGATAAGGAGATCATGACAAGACAGTAGAAGCAAAGAAGAAAGAGTAGGCTCAAAGAAATCCAACAAGAAGTTTAGTTGCACAAAGTTGCTTTGAGCTTTTACAGCTGGTGTCGAGCCATGCACGCTACTCTCCCTCTATTGTCCTGGCATCACTTCTGAAGAAAGCAGGAATGAGGAGTTCCTCTAGTACTCTGTCCATGTTCACAAAATGAGCAGACAAGCAGGTGACATGTCAACCACCCTGAGGACCCACATAGAGACCACACATCCAACAAAGAAGTAGGAAACAAGCCAACATCCTGCTAATGACATAAGAAAAGCCAACTTTGGCAAACAGGGAGAATTGTCTGGATTCTGGCAAACCATGTGTGAAACATTTTTGTGCATAGACAAAAAGATTAAATCTTAACTGGCTTAAGATTTTTCTGTTTTAAGACATTGTGACTAAAAATTGTGACTTCGATTTCTGCAAGCCCGTGAGCTTTGATGTGTTGCTGTTTTGAATTAGCTTTATTTTATTATTAAAATCTCAAAAGGCATAATGAAGGAGGTTTACCAAAGACGCATAGTTCTTTTCTTCAGCTTGTCAACATATTTATATAGAACAGGTCTCAGTAAGAAATCCAGGGCAGACAGAGTGATGTCCCACAGGGACTATTTCTTGGCTGACAGATTATGCTACACTGGGTGTGAGATTAGAATGACTGATTGAGATAAGTTTTTTTTTTTTCACAAGAGGGAGTGTTATCTAAAACATTCTGTGTTTTTCAGCATATTTTTATACTATTTTGATATTTTTCATATTTCATTACTGCAGCTGCTATTTCAAATATGCATAATGTCTGTGTGAAAGACTTTGCAAATTGACATACTACTCTGCTATGATTACTACAGAAACATAAACATGAGTTAAAATGAATGATTTGTGGACCAGCGACAACAACGTGATTAAAACTATCGTGTAGATTGTGATACATGTCTGCAAACTGAAATATTTGGTTGACAGTGATGCTGCATGAAGAATCAGGAGGTGATGATGAACATCAGATTTTACTGCCTGAGAACCTTTATAATAACAGTAATCTTAAAACAAATGTCAAAACTTTCCAAGAGCACAAAAGTTTGACCACAAAAAAGCACAAAACAAAATGTCACAGCAGTCGTATGAACAGTTTCAGAGTGATGAACACAAAACAGGCAAACACCTCTGCCGATCCAAATAAGGATGAACACAACACGAGGACATTTCAGTGGCCTCGCAGTGTGTTGGCATGTAACACCACCACTTCAGTGAAATTCCTTTTGGTTGGAAGGAAATATGTTTGAGCCATTTCATTTGCTGTGAAAAACCTTCAGCAATTCTAGCTTGACTGTTTGAACATTTTACATCAGCTCTCAATTGTCCCTTGTATATTTCTGTAGTATCAGTTTCAGGAACATTACACTAGCACTGACATGCAGAAGTAGAATTATTCTCATAATTGTGAATGACAACTGTATCAGACTTGTCAAGTGAAACACAAGTGAACCATCTCAAACACACTAATATCTCCAAAAACACATTTGCGTACCAGCTCCAATCCAATCATTTCACAAACTTTCATTTCAGGAAATAACAGCTTGGGAAAATTTGGTAGCAATAAAACAACAATTTCCATTCCATATTGTCCCATTAGATTCCACTACTGTATTATAGTTTCTTGGAAGGTGATGGCCTCCTCTGTTTTAGTCCATAAGAGAAAAGGCTTTCTAACAAGAGGAGATACAGGTTTGATTTCTAAATTAACAATGATTCCATGAGGCTTTTCATCTTTCTCGGAGTAATGCATTGACAAATGTGGAGGACCTGGGTTAAAGGCAGCAGGTTAGAATGGTATAAGGTTTACTTATACGGCACAAGAACAGAAGGTACTTAAAATAGCCGACAAGGATAAAAGGACACTTGGTTCCGGAGTACGGACATGGGATAGGATAAGGTTTCTGTCTCTTTCCTTTCCTCTGACACTTCACTCACCATAACCACTACATTGTTGGAAAAAAGTTAGTGAAAACATTGTTACAGAGCTTCTGCATAAAGCCAGAAGGCCAATGTGCCGATGACTTATGATTTGCATATGTAATTCAACGATGCAATTTATGCAAGTATTTTTATAACTAAATATTTGACCATTCCAAAAATCATGACATTGCCAAAAAATTATCTATATTTAATTCTTGTCCGCTATATTCAATCAGTTCAGAGATTGTAGATTATAGCAATCATTACATCTGGGAAACAACTTGACAGAGTAGTACTTTATTTTGTTGATAATAATTGAACACTATCTCAGAGAGCCGAGGTTTTTCTGCATGATTGCTGGTTCGTCCTTACATTATTGTTTGCATATGAATTTTTTCTCTGAAATAACACGCACGTCTGTTGGTTAAAATGGTTAGAATTATATCCATTATGTGGTATTAGTGTTTTGTATAGATGGAAATTGTAAAACTACTTATCGTTTATCCGCCTTAAATCATTCAGTTCCCCATCAGTTGGTCTAGTAGAACTTTACATTATTAAAAAATGTTTTAAAAAAAGTTCAAATTAAATTTGTGACAAGCTTCTGTAGTTGGATGTTAGGTGCCGTGCATTTTTTAAACTTTCATTAGTGTTCCCTCTAAAAATGACACATCTGTCTTTCATCTGGACCTTACATCTGGAAGTGATTAAGTGCCAAAAGATTTAAAGAGAAAAGGGTTCCAGAAAAGGCAAAATGAGCTGTGAGCAGAGATATTTTGCAGGTAAGAGAAGCAGGTAGAGGTAATAGAGCCGACTGGAGTAGATGCTGATCTGAAGAGCAGACGTTAAATTGTATTTTTCAGATTTTGAATTATCTGTGCAGGCTAATCAAATGGTAAGTATTGCACTAAAATTCTGGTAACAAAAATACCGTATATAGATGTCTGCATCTGCTCTATAATAAGATTGTGTGTATCATGCTGCTGTGTCTGCAAGAAGGCCCTGGGACGTAAGAAAGGAAAGCAATTTCAACACCTTGAACAGAACTTTAAGGTATTTGTGTGTCCTAATCATGCAACAATATTAATTTCAAAATCAATTTTGTACACCAGGGTGGAAAGGCTGTCTGAGTATATGGGGGTGTGTGGGTGTCCATGAAAAGACCTGCATTCTAGACAAGCTGCTAACCTTGATGTAGACTGGGGAGTTTATAACATGCAGCACATAATATCAGTGGTAACTTTCAGTAAAGGATTAACTAAAACTACAAAACAATGATTAAACTGAAACTGTGCAGGTTTGTATGTGTGGTCTAAATCTTTGGTAACCTTTCTTGTGTGTACTGACCAATAAATGACCAATGAAAAAAACAAAATAAAGATGAAACTAGCTGTTTTTTGTACTCAAGAATAATTACCGTTCAAATATAATGGAGTAGCTTCCTGTTGAATGAATACAAACTTTTTGGATTTGGATAAACAAACTTTTATACATATCTCTGCAAACTTCTGACCACGGAATTAATGCAAAATGTATTTATGTACATGGGGACCTGTAAGAAAACTCACAACCTGTTTTTTCTTTTCTTTTTTTATTCATGAGTTTTTCCCCTTGTAGGAGCCAAATGATATAGGAACCGATGTTGGCTATTTGATGTTAATTATTGGTTGAGTTAACTGAGAAATTGAATGGAAATACAACAGAATAATCAAGCATAAAGTAGCCCCCAGGGGTAAAATTCATTCAGCAGAGGTAGAGATATAAATTACATTACAGTATTTTATTCTGTTTATGGCCTGTTTTTTTCCTGTGGTAGTTTCTGGTAAGTCTTAGGGAATATTAGTTTTGTATTTAGAGTACTATGACATTTAAAATGACCTCAAATTGGGACTATAGATTGACATCTAATAAACAACAACTTACAAACCATTGAGCTTATGAATAGCTTCTCGGAACCAATTGTGTTAGGGACTATCTATATTGATTCCCAGATGAATGTTGATCATTACATACAGCTGAGGGACAAAGAACCTTCAATAAACTTCAATGAACTCAAATCACAAAAGTTAACAGTAGGCCCATCCACGGTCCAGTGTGGTTGGTAAACTGATGCTAGAAGTTTGCTGAGTTAATTCACTTTCATAAGACACCATCCAGGGGAGGTAAAGTTGCATCTGATAGCCATGGAGCCAAGCCTGTCAGGCTGACGCTTGGCTCTGTTTCAGCTTCTCATCCCTTTCACAACCATCCAATAGATGTGCTGCGTTCTTGTCAGCTGAGGCAGGCTAGACGATGAATCCCAGGGTCTGGGGAGGAGGGAGGGGAGCTAATATGAACCATGCACAGCATGTGGGGGTGCAGGAATATTGATGTGGGCTTGGCTAGTGCTCCAGCTGCCTGCAGTGGGTGGGAGAATGCCCACTGAGCGTGGCATGCACATACACAGTGCAGATGTGGTTGCAGCATGGACCCTGGTTCCCAGAGATCCCCAAACATGTTTGATGGGACCATTCAAAGGGCCACTCTTCTCTCTCTGAGCCATATCTGCACTAAACACCTTGCATTCCTATGATCAGGCTGTCTTTCAGCAAATTTGTGATTACAAAGTAGCGACAAATAACAGCATTTATCAATAAGGAACGTGAAGAAGGAAAGCTATTTCAACACCTTGAAAAGAACTTTAGAGTTAAACTTCTATAAATCCCCTGGGAGAGAGTAAACTTAATTTTTGACATGATTCCATATTCTCCTGTGGAGACTTTCAAAGCAAATTCTGTGAAACTACATGAAAATGTTATCAGAGGGTAACGCAAACCAGCATATTAAAATAGTATACAGTAATTACTAATGATGAGTAACACACAGGAGACATCAGATTAAATTATCTTGTCTGAATTGACAATTTGGCTGATCATGAAGCAGATCTCTTTTTTTGCTTCAATATTCTTTCAATTTTCTTTTAAGTTATGTCAAGTTGCACAAAAAACTCTCCCCTAGACAAAGAATCACATACAGATGATGACTCTGTAATGCGTAACAACACTTATACATGTCTGTGTAATGCTCACTTTGTTTGCAATACAGTTTTGTCCTACAGGTACCACTGAGGTCAACATTTAATTTGCAAGTCTGGGGTTAACTGGTACAGTTTCCCATTGCAGCAGGGGGAGCCAGATATGTAGTGTGGTAAGTCTTCCAAAGCTCTGCAGCTTAACTTGATCCAGAACAATGCAGACTCTTAGCTGCGTCCACTTTCATAAAGACCTTGCATGTTTGTTAGTTGACATTATCACGGAAAATTAAGTTACTGTACTTAGATTGAAGGACTTGTTTATTGACAGTCATACTGACAGAGGAAGTTAATAAAACGTGAAAAAATGAATAATTGTGTTTAAACAGTAAGTCTACAGCTAGGTGCACTGTGTTTAGTTGCTTACGTCCAGGAAGATCACCTGAACAAAACTCTTCCACACCAAGTTGTTCTATATTTGCAATAAGTCTAACCACGTGTTTCTTAATGTTTTTTTGTGTATTTTTAATTTGATTTGTGCAGTAAAGATTACATTTTAGATTAAACAAGTTTTACATACAGTAGTTTCAGTGATAATATTGTACTAAGGGTAGTTGATGCTTGAAAGACCTTGACTGAGCTCTGACCTGTGTGATGTGAAACTGAAATACATCACCAGGACGGTGCTTCCATGTTGTTTAAATGCATTATATCGCGTTTTCACCCCATGACCGAGTGTTGTCACCCAGCTGTAATGGCCCTCTGTTATGATGATGATAGACCTTCCTGTCACGACGTGACTTTGATACTTTGAACTTTTATTTTTATCATACTACTCTGCACCATCAGCATTTCATTTATATTCCCTTTACAAGAGGATCAGTCAACCTGTGTCCGGAGAATCAGACCACGTTCTTGTCTTTTCAGTGAAATGAGGAATATTTATTTACATAGATAAAGGCTTTTGTTTTTAAAGAATTCAGTATTCAGGCATTATACTGACAGCCTAGCTTAGGTTATTCATCAATTTATGTAACTGCCCCATTCGAAAGGCCAGTTTAAGTTTGACATCTCCACAGACAATAACAAATGTAGACCAAACGCAAGTAAGAGCACCGGTACTTACTGTACATCTGAACACTGATCTTCAATCGATCCACTGTGGAGTTCATAAGGAGACTTCATTTCAGAACTTGGATTATTAACCATAATTATAAAATTCCAATGGAACATCCATTGCAGTAGCAACGTAGAGCATCATGCACATGCTGTAAGTTTATTCAGCATGGTTTGTCCAATTGGTCAAAATAGAGAGATTTCAACACACAGAGTGACTGATGGACACTGGGCTAATACTGCTAGACCTAATATCTTAATGCTTGGTCAAACTTCACCTGAGCTTTCTTTAAAAGTAACTGTTAACATGCTTCTAGCAAGCTCAATTACATTATAATATTTCCAAAAAAAACCTGACATTGCCGCTCCTGCACCTACATTCTTCACAAATAGGGGAAAATTCTACTTTAACATAAAATGGTATCTGGTATGGTGGAAAAGCACGAGTTCTGTCATTCTTAATGCCCAATACGGGTATCGGTGCATCCCCAACCAAAGCTTGGACAAAACAGGGCATAAATTCAGCACAAAGTCTGCAGGACACATTTCAGCAGGCATCTGTCCCACATCTGTCTCACAGATCAGACATGATGAATATTAATAAATACAGCTGTCTCCATCCATCAGAAACAATTGTGCTTCTTTTGCAGTCAACATGTCTAGCCAACAGCACCTTTTTTGTTTCAGCGTCTCTGAGTTTTGTGTCATGGCTGGGCTTCATTAAGACAATTATTCTAAGTCTACCAATTAGAAAAAGATGGTGGTTTCAACCTGTCTCCAACAGCTACAGCTTAACTATGTTAGTTTTGAGTAATGCAATCAGTCCTGAGGAAGGATAACTGAATCACTTGCATGCTGAGGAAGACAAGAAAGGGATGGTGGTAAGTTAGGACATCAGGGTCATGAAGGTCTACTGGAGCCGTACACATAAACAAACTCTGTCAGTGACTGATAAACAATGCAAACAAATGAAGTCTGCCCAGGCGGGGTTCACAACATTTCTCCCATAAAGTGTGAGCTATGAGCCCAGTCCTAAAGGAAGTCATCCCTGGTTCGGCTGAGGTTGGACACACAAATCCAAGATGCTCTGGCATTGAAAGTGGACTGGAGAGCTGAATGTGTGTTTGGATCTCTTTCTTTTGTTTCATAACTGCAAGCCAACAGCGATTCCTCCAGCGCAGACAAAGAATACCATGCAGACAGATGATTGCATGCAGACACTAATGGAGAATGCATTATAACATTCAAAACACTTTCCTAAAGAGAACAAACAACAGTTTCTGTTCACGTAAATCCTTGGCACCATGATTGGGAGATGCAGAGCTCTAACATCCCAACAACTTTGAGATGTTTTTCAAAGCTGCTGGAAAATATGAAAATTAAATTCTCTATTTTCACTAAGTTACCTCCAAAACTGAAACACTGTCCATTACCTTAACACCTCTTTCTTCGTTCACATGCTAGTGTTATATTTGTATGTTTACGATTTGAGATGTTTACTCCGATTCATGAGTTGCTTTTTTTCATGCAGTCCTTTGAGCCTCCACAGCAATCGGGGGTTTCATTTCCTTGCTAGAATATTTATTTAGTTCTCAGCAAAATATTTAGGTGATAGGGTAATTATATTTTATCTTGTATACATGTCCAGTCCCCTCCTTCATGTGATTAATTTCAAACAATCCCTTCTGAGTATACATAAGGTAGTCAGTGAGCACTTCAGTTGATTCTCAGACCAAAAGCGACTTCCACAGTAAACATGTCCTCTGCAAGATTATACTCACGCAAGCTCTTAAAAGGAACACACACAAATCTGAATTAAACATATTTAATCTATTTGAAAGTCAAAAACCTGTTTGGGTTAAACAAAAGATGAGCTTTGGTCATGATTTCCCCTGATGATCGCCACGGTATACTCATACACCTCAGATTTACCTCACACATTACCTGACAGCACTTATCCTCAAACCTCTGTCTGTTCAGTGATTACATTTCCAGATTTTTTCTGCATAACCAGACATACATGGATGGAGGTTGTTATCATCAAGTGCCTGAATGTGCGCCTCAGTATTAATTGCTTGGCCAGCTGAGCTACAGACTGCTTACTTGTTGCATCTGGTAGAAGTGATGACATTCTAGTAACCTCCCAACTCTGCTAAAATGAGAATATCAGAAGCTTAGAGTTAGGGAAACATTGAAGGTAAGTCCACCCCCATCGCAGAATCACTTTATTGAAACCACTGGAATAATTCTTGTGGAAAATCTTTGTTTAGCCAAATACTTTCTGTGGTGGGAAAGGTCATGAAATCACAAAATTAATATCAACATTTCCTCACAGTTATCTGCAAATATTGTTGTTCTTATTGGATTTCTGTGAACTGTGAACATTTACTATGATTTAAGATATGAATGTTTAATAAAGCATGAGTCACCTTACCCAAAAACAGAAAATTGGACTCATTCCTAGAGTAAAACTTAACGTAATATCCTACTACTCAGCAACAATAACATGCAGCAAGAGCAGGTACAGTGGAGTCGTGTGGGAGGTGAAGCTAGATATTTTAAGGAAGACAGAGTGTGATATCAGCATGAGAGAATACAGATGAAGGTCTGCAGAGGTAGCACCTACCACATTTGGTTCAACTTACTCTGGCACACTGTTAAGACTTTATCTAATTTTTGTTGAAACTAGTTTTTGAAGAATGTCCTTCAGTGAGAAATGAAAAATAACAACTCGAGGAAAACAAAACAACAGTAAAAACATATACTACAACAGACATTCTGCTCCCAAACACCTTAAGACTTGATGTATTCACTTTAAGGCACTGAATTACCAAATAATATTACAAAACATGTCTCCAGGAGAAGTCAACCAAGTTTTGTTAAAAATGTTTCTTACAAAACAGTTTGTTAGTTATACCCCTGAAACCCTCACGTCCCACTCATAGAATGTGCTACAATTCAACTTTCAGAATAAAAAGTAACTGAAGAGCAAAGGCATCATTACAGGAGGATGTTATGAAAAGCAGTTTCATGAAAAACTAGAACCAAGGCAGTCACAAACTGCAACATCAAGTGACACCTCTGAATTAAAAGTTTTACCCTGGCCTATTAGGCATAGGTCAAAGCTACTGCTCTGACCTACTTTCATAGATCATAGCACTAGCTTTGATCTATGGTCTTACATTGGCTTTCTCCCTCGTCTTTCTATCTTATCTGGTTCCTGAGTGTACAAAAGTTGAAATTTGACCTTGACCTACTTTTATCAAAATCAAGGTCATCATCTCATTTTCATCCCCTTTGCCACCTGAGTAATGTGCTTTTTGTTTCATCTTTCTATCTGCAACGGTTGCAAAGACATTTGGTGGACATACTAACGGACAAACGAACGGACAAACACACGAACACTGACAATTACAATACATCACTGTTTTGAAGCGGTATGTAACTAGTATCTGAAATCTGCTCTGTAAACTAAAAAAGTTGGCCAGATGGACAGATCCCATTCCTATATCCTCCTCCTCACTCGTGTGACATGAAAAATGAGTAGTAAGCATGTTTCAGGAATTTTATGTTTCTTTGCCAATTCATGACAGCATTTCACGTACAATTCCTCTGTTGGGGCAACAGCCCCCGCATCCAAAATGTGGATGTCTTATGGACAAGATATGGACCAAATATATGCATTTTTCAAAAACAATGCCACCGTAATTGTCATTACTCAACCTGAACCTACCACCAGTGGCGAGGATGCTACTAGTTCCTTCACTGCTAAAGGGTGTGAACCAAGCCCTGCGCACCCACCGACAAGAGGAAGATAGGCTTTGAACCATCTTGACTGTCAGAGAAGGAATACTCCTCCTGTGCCATGGCTGTAAAGCTTGGTGTGAAAATAAGTAAAAAGTTACAAACTACAACCAAGGTAGTAAGAGACTGCAACATCCTACAACACCCCTGAATTCAAAATTTTACCCTGACCTACTTTCATAGATCAAAGGAGTAGGTTCGATCTACGGTCTCATTCACACTGGCCTTCTTCCTCATCTTTCCATCTTTATCCGGTTCCTGACTGTACAAAAGTTTAAATTTGACCTTGTCGTAGGTTTCTCAAGGTCAAGGTCATCATCTCAATTTTATCCCCTTCTCCGCCCGAGTGATGTGCTTTTTGTTTCATCTTTCTATCTGCAACGGTTGAGAAGATGCAGTATTTTGGTGGACTAACAAACGAACACACTAACACTGACAACAACAATACATCACCGCTTTGGAGCGGGACAAAATAATTATGTCATACAGTTTAAGTCAAAGCAATGGTCAAACCCTGCAGTCAGGATGATGGAGAGATTTTATTGAATCTAATAAATGTACAATACCCTTTATTTATAGGCTATTCACTTTAATAGCCTATTCATCCTATTCACTGGTGTCCCCTTACCCCACCAATAAACCTAGGGAAAACACTAATTCAATGACAGACTATAGCCTCTGTGATACTAAGATTACCAGTTTACCAGTTTACTACAATTACCAGTGAAGCAATAATAATAATAAAATTACAATGTGCTTAACACCTTCAGCAGAAAAGATATATGGTATTAACGGTTTTTTGTCCCATTTCTCTTTTCTCTTGATATTTGACTAATTGGATAAAACTAAAAAAAAATAAAATTCTGTTTGTTCAGAAATTGCTGTTCACCTTCTGCTTTTGATTTTGTCTCCATCATTTTCAACAGAATTTCATTTGACACCGAAAAATAGGATTGGAAAAATTTAAGACGTTGGAACTGACAATATTTCTAGTCTCAAGTGTGGGAGCAACCAATCTATGCAAACAAAATGCTAGATCATGTTTGTATTTGTTTTGGTAATCAACCAACAAAAAGGTACAAGGCATGCCAAATCTAATCCCACCAAGAAGAGCATTCTGGCTAATGTGAGGCTCTAACTCAAAACCCAGTCAAACATCCGCCTGACCTCTGTGACCTTTGGCCTGACAACCATCTATTCTGCTTTTCATCTGGTCAGCAGCCACCCGCCACTTGTGTCATGGAGGGATACAAGATCCACATCAGTGACAAACAAGTGAATTGTGGCATACAAATAAAGAAGAGCAATATAAATAACAGATAAATTGGCACCTAACTTCTCCCTGAAGTCTTTGGTGGTTTTTCCATTATCCAAGCAAATGTTGTTCTGACTTTGTAATTAAAGGCTGCTCTAATGCTTTGGGGTATAATACTATGGGGCATCTGAGACCAGCAAATGGTCTTCAAATAAGCCACAAGTAGTAACCCACTTATTAACAGGAAAGTGAGGCTAAAAAACAGCATTTCATCTCATGCTTCAATCTTTTACATTACAATTTTGCAGCATTCACACTCTGTCATTTAAATGTTGGGATTGATGCCTCATTGGCTATGTTGTAACCCCATTTCCTGCCATCATCTGTGCTTCATTTTGTCTCAGTTTGTGGCTACTTATTCCATGAGTGATGAAAATATGAGTCACAAACTGCACTGAGCTAAAATGAACTCTGGAGCACAGCAGAGAAGCATCGTTATAATTGAAAATATCCATCATGCACATTGGAGAAGTGAACTGGTTATCATCAGTCAAAACCTTATCTGCAGGCCCATTCATAGCAAACCTTTGCTTTGGTGCTATGGTTAATATCAAATCCCTGCTTGAGTGAGAACAGATAATTGGTTGCCAGCACAGCTTCATCATTATCAATTTGATGTGAACACCATACCCTGGACAAATACTCATCATCACACATACTGTACCATCAACTGAAAACCAAATGATTTCTGCTTGCTGATGTCAGTATTTCTCTTACTCCTTGATCCATGGAGGTATACCACATGTTTCTGCAACTTGAGGCAATACTGATCCGGTCAAATTCCTGAGTCATTCCTGAGTTTCTCAGATATAACTAACTGCTCCTGTTATGCAACTGAGTGTGTTACATTTTACATGCAGATTGAATGACAGTGTTAGTGCGAAAATCAGTTCAAATGATATTAAGCATTAAATGAGAAGAATGCAAATTCAGGAGGACCAACATAGATTAAGTAAAAATATGTATAAAATATATATTTAAGATCATGGTGGCGCAGTGGGTAGCACCGTAGTCTCACAGCAAGAAGGTTCTGGGTTTGAGTTCTTTCTGTGCAGAGTTTGTATGTTCTCCCAATGTCTGCGTGGGTTCTCTCCAGGTTCTCCGGTTTCCTCTCACCTCCAATAACATGCACTTCAGGTGGATTGTTTGGTTCAAATCGTCATGTGCGTGAGTGGTTGTTTGTCTTTTGTGTGGGTCTGCGATGCACTGGCCACGTGTCCAGAGCATCTCCCTGCCTAATGCCTGTCAGTCGGCTGGGCCAGGCCCCAGCAACCCTTTTCATTCTATATGCGTTACATATCTTTATTCAAAACAAGTACATGTGCTTTTGAACAACCCTTGAATTCAATACATTCATTTTCTACTGCTTCTTCCACTTTGCAGGTCACAGGGGTTGCTGGAGTATATCCCAGCGGACTTACGGACACTCCAGATGCGGTGCATTATGGAGCCCTTGAATTTAAATAAGAAAAAATACATTCATTCTTTATCACACATAAATGTGTTCCCTTTAAAGAATAAACCAGTTATGCACCAGCTAGAAGTTTTACTCTGTTGTTGAGAAATTCATTACTCTCGATTAGCAAAATATTATCCAGGACATTAGTCTTTTAAACAGACCAATAGTGGTTAAACAAATTAGCCCATTAAAGTAGTGCTAGAGAAAATGACACAGCACTGAATGGGTTAATGTATTGTATCTTGCTGGGGGACCCTGGGCTCTAACCTCTGTGGATCTGTTGAGCGCTTTGACTCTAGACCCCTGCGACAATAGCAGAAATAAATCACAGTTTTGATTCCCGAGGAAAGATTTATTGTAAGGAGTGGAATGCGTTGCCGTGTGTAAAGACTGCCTGACCTAACAGACAAAACAACAGTCAAAGGTCGCCGTTCCTCTTACTCATGTATTTGTCTGGGGGGAAGAGGAGTATGTCAGGGGTGTCACGGTGCGATCAGACTCCTTCAAACGATGCAGCGAAAACACAGACAGAAGACTAAACATCACTAACTATACGAGGGTTTTCAACAGCAGCAAAAGCTAACTGTAAACAGCATGAGATAAATGTTTACTTTATATCATATAATCATGAAAAATGAAATTATCCTCAAAATTATCCGTGCCATTCTGTTTAATTCTGTTTACTAACTTAGCAGCAGTGATTACAATGTGACCGAAGCACGAGCAGCAAAACAGTCCAGCTGCCTTTGGATGGAGGATTAAGTTGCTGCTCTTTAATGAGGAGTTGCTCCTCGTGGGTGGCTGACGAGCCATACACGAACTAGACATATGACTTTGACTTTTGGCTAAAGAAGCTTCTTTTGTAACTTCTATTTTTACGATTTAAAACACGTTCTACGAATCGTTCTTACCCTTTTTGTCCTACATCGCCCATCTCCTCAGATATATGCTTTTTTTTTTTGATTGGCTAAAGTTTAATCCTGACATGGTATTTATATTATGAGCAGAAATCTGAACTAAGTCTTACGTACCTATTACACACATGAAAAATAGGAAATAATACTTTGTACTTGCACTTTTAAAAGCTTACTCTTGATATAAAACTGTCAGAATATTTGAAGACTGGTGTTAGTGTAGAAACTGAGGTACCCCATCAAGTGATATCAACAAGCACAATGATATTTTAATATAGGTGTGCAGGAGAGGTCATGAATGCAGCAGAGCAGATAAAGAGGAAAGGTCATAGACCACAACAAGATCAAAGAGCCTTATGGGCTGTTTAATGACAGGGGCTTCTAGGTAACTCAAGTCCTTGTACCAGAGGAGGATAAGCTGTCAATAAGACGCATGCACCCATGTGTTACGTCTCTGGAGCCTTTCTGAAATGGGAGAAGAGCCAACAAGGCCACAGCCAGGCCGAGATTAGGGTCACCTGTTCTGTGTGCAGTGGATAAGCTGGTGTGAGCAGCCGAGTGCCTCCAAGGCAGGCGGAGGAGAAAGTGCTGAAAGATTAACTAAATAAACAACTCAAATGAAAATAAACAGCAGACAGAGATTTGGTTTGAGATAAAAGAAAAAAGAGTTTTTTTCTGTTTGTGATAGAAGAAGAGGGTTGTTGAGCAGCTGGTAAAGAGAATATAATTATCTATCTGTTCTCCATGTTTCCAGGATTACTAACTTAAACTGAACAACCAACTTTTCTTGAAGTGCAGGGTTGATTTTGAGGAGCCTAACAGTAGATCAACTGTGAGGAAAAAGCATAAGGTACCACAGTTGTGTTGATTAGATTTTCCTTGTGACAAGACAGTTGTCATGGAAACATTCCTGGCAGCTTTATCTAAGATATCAAAGGTTTAGTAACAATCCCATTGTTGCATTTCCTAGTTTTGATTATCAGTGGGAAATCATCAAATTTGACAGGTGGCGTGGAAAACTTCTGTGTTTCAAACTGTGGAACTTATATATGTATATTGTGCGTATAAAAGGGGAAGGAAATTATGATTTGGACCCTATTATGGTTTAAAAACTGCTGATTTCTACTTTTTATTGGAAGCACTGATTGGAAAACAAGCCACATTAAAGAAAACCAAAATAGCTCAAGATAATACAGAACCATGAGATAATACATAACTATTATGTGACCACATGTTTCTGCTTCAGTCTAAGATTCTTTGCTGAAAACTGAAGTAAATCTTGTAAATGTTCTATGTTGAATCGATCTAGTTCTCAAAGAAGTTAAAAACTGATCTTGAATTGAAAAGGACGTTTTAATTAATTTTAATTGCCAGGCATACTTGATCTCTGTGTAAAAGACTGCATTGTGTTAAGAGGCCAGAGGCAAATTTTAAATGGTGAAAAAAATGGGGAAAAGTAAAGTCTAAGAAAAAGCTTTAATCCTCTAACTCCCTGTTGCCAGTTTCCGCCATGGCTGGAGCCTTCCAGGGATCATTCAGCGACAACGATACAATGTTTTCCTTCCCTTCAACACATTACATCAGCACACTAGAGTCCATTCCCTTCAACTACAAACAGTGTCAACATCTAACAAAAGTGTCATTAACAGTCGCTGCCGAGAGGGGCCCTGGTTTCTTCAGGCAGACAGACAGACAGGAGAACATAGAAAAATAACCCTCAGATAGAAAAGGATACTGCAAAGGGATGCATAAAGATGCTTTGTGTGCATGCATATGTTGCATGTGCTTTGGAACCTCTCAAGTGTGAAATGCTGAATCCATTAATACAACAGGACCACATACAAGGCTTGCAAACATTTAAATAAATGCCTGAATGTGGCCTAATGAGGGATTAGATGTGGCTTTCATTAAGAACCCCAAGGTTATATGTGGTTAATTCAGAAAGGAAAAACCAAACAAAGAAAACATATTGTAGTCTGACAAGCCAATGGGAAATGGGAACAGTGGATTATTTGCTAGTCATGGGATCTCTCAAACATTGCTTGACCAGTCTAACTTAAGCTCATTTGATGGGTTAAAGATTCAGGTGTCACATGATGGATTCTTTGGAGGCAGAAAAAAGGGTTTGTTTGGAATAAAACTATAAGCAGTTCAACTTCTCCTCAGAGGGATTACATTTAATTTCAGAGAGCAGTCTCAGAGCAAGGAACTATGAACAAGCACTGCCGTTTCTCTCAGATACGTGGGTGTCATAGCATATTCACCAAAGATCTGGGCTTGCACAAGGAGCTAGTATGACGAAGCCACTGTGGCTCATTGTAAAAGAATTTAGCATGCCACAAAAAGCCACACTCCGTGTCCAAGACAGTGGTGCAGCGCGCGGACGACTAACACTTGTCGCAAAGGACGTGGGGGGATATCCCCCCCACAGGTGTGGTCTGGGGTGCCTCCCCTGGGAAATCTTTTAGAAAATGGGGTTGTTTTCCTGGATTCTGAGGGTAAAATCTTCTGTTCAGTTTACCTACAAAAATACACTAAAGTCAACAGTTCAAGCTGAACTATCTTTATTTCTATCCTGGGCTTGCACTAGGAGCTAGTATGACTAAGCCAGTGTGGCTCAGTGTAAAAGAATTGAGCAAGACACAAAACGCCACACTCTGTGTCCAAGACAGTGGGGCACGGGCAGACAACCAACGCTCGTTGTGGGGGGGGGGCGTGGGGGGGGGGTCCAGGGGGCCTTCCCCGGGAAATTTTTTCAGAAAATGGGGTTGTTTTCCTGCATTCTGAGGGCAAAATCTTTTGTTCAGTTAATCAACAAAAATACACTTAAGTCAACAGTTCAAGCTGAATTATCTTTATTTCTGTCCTACTTTATACAGGTATGAATGTGAGATTAAACAATTGAAAACTTCCATTCACTATGTGAAGATACATTCATATAAAATATTACTCAATGTTTACTTGTAAGTTTTACTTAGACTAGAAGACATTTTGACTTTGACCACCACCAACACCATTGGTATGCCATACTTTATTTACTTTTATTTTTTTTAATTAAATAACATGATTTTTCATTTCAATTTAAAAAGGCATGAAAAATAGCAAGCGAGGTGAAGACATATTTAAATGCATCGCTGGTTATTCCTGCCGGTCATAGGGAACAAAAGTCTAAGATTACAAACAAGTATTGATAATATCTTTCATTTACCTTCTGATCGGTTTGTGTCCACCTATTATCTGTTCAGCTGCACATATCACTCATGGTTTCTTAGATCACTGTTACCCAGGAGACAATGACAAGGTGCATGAAAGGGTGGACACATGCATTACCAGACCCGACCTCAGCCAAGGAATATGTGTTTACGAGGTGCTGTGGAAATGTGATGAGGTCACACACCGGCTGTGAAAACATGTCAGGTGGCTGTTCTATTGGCCGAAATGAGGATATTAGAGACGAAGAAGGAACTGTGAGGAAATTTTCTAAAGGGAAAGGCAGTGTTAGTGTGTGGTCTGTATTCACTTCCCCTACAGATGTAGTATCAGAGTCGGTACCAGGTGCTTCACAAGGCACTTCAGGACACACCATCGTGACTCAAAAGTGTAGCATTTTTTTCTGTGCAAAGCTGAAGCACAAATCGACAACAGTTATGGTAAAGCCCAGAGTGTTTACGATGAAGTAGCAGGAGACAGAATTATTTCACCCGCTTGTACCTCAGGTATGACTGGAAAGCATTAATCAAAGCTGATTTGAGGTCAGGCTTGTCAAAAGATGCCATACAATAAATATTGTGCTATTTTTTTTAATTATTGTTGATGTTAAAGTCAGTCAGGTGAGTTCAACATAGCACACAGATTATCTCTACCATCTTATAAACAGCTTAGTACAGTCTGTGTTGGCTATATCAGTCACATAGTAGATGCATATGTTTATTCAAGGGTCTTGTAAATCACAGCCCTCAGAGGATTACTTCAGTGTTCACAGATGTTATAGATACAGCAGGTAGCGAGGGTGGAATTTACATGTAACAGCAATATTTAGATTTAATCTATTTTGAATTCAGTGATTGAGGCACATTAGCCCTGGCAATTATTTATCTTCCTGCAACTTTGACATATCAGTGACGAGAAAATGTTTCACATCACTTTTGATCTTTTAAATTCATAGCATGTAGTCTTAAGCTCTGTTCAGATGTGCTTGTTTTTGGAAGAGAAAGCAGGACATAATATAACCACTGCAGAAAATGTCCACGTGAATCAATCCTGTCCAAATCTTCAGAAGTTCAGATGCATTTTGTGCCCTTTGTTATGTTACTGACTTACAAGACTGAATTTAAAATCCACGCTGGATGATTTGATGAGTAAAGATGAGCAGATATGAACGATCAAAAGAAAAAAAACCAAAAGCTTTTTCATCACTCCATGTTTGTCAAATGCATATTTATTTTCCATGTGAATTTATTGTTTAAACATGTAACTTTTACGTGCCATCTTCAAGAAAAGAAATTTGCTCTTGTGTGTGTGTGTATCTCCTACATAAGGGTTAAAGCCTGTCCAAGGTTTACATGTGAAAAACACATAAGGAAGATTTCAGGGTGTGAAAAAAAACAAAAAAACACTGCCTGCAAACTATTGGTATCTTTTGAGTGTTTCAGCTCATTAAAACATTAGTAAGAGAGAAGCATTAGTTTCACACCTGGTCTGATGTGTTTTTAAAGCAAACACTTCTCTATCAATGTGTGTCTGTGACGAACAAACGACTGCAGCTGTTAAATTTAGGAGGGGATACGACTCAGGAGCTAATGGCGGCTACAGGTTGGGATAGCAGCAGTGTCAAGTGTCTGTGAACTATGGAGCTGCATCCCCCAACATTCTGGACCCATTTGTTTCTAATCTGAAATGATTAATGACTGTTCTCTCTCTGACATTTTTATGATGTACATTTAAAACAGTAGATTCCTGCTGGGCTATACACGATCGCTCCACTTCAAGCATGGTGAGGGTTAATAATGACCACCAGGGGAATAAAAGCTCTTCGCTGCTCCCATCTTGATAGCGTTGGACACAGAAGGTAAGGCTCTAAACTTGTTTTCCAGCTCTGAATAAAAACAAAATCTACAGAGTGTGGTTGAGTCATTGTCTGGTCTCAGATACCCGCTAGCTCTTTATAGTATCTTGTGATTAAAAGAGCGCCACATTTTTTAACTATGAACTCATAATCCAAAATATTTAACAAAAACATACCTCAAGGGAATCAAACACACATAATTAGAGGATAATTTGCCAATTACTATTCCAATACTTTCACGCCATATCAGGATTTATGCAAATTGTGATTATGCTACTGCTGAGAATTTGTTGAAAACCACCAAGCATGACTAAGGAGCTACAGAGCTTGTGACCCGCATATAGAGTTTCCCCCAGCAGTCCAGTTTAACTCTGGGGGATTAAGACCTTTCCGATCACACAATCCCACTGGACAAAGACCAAAGGAAAAATTTCTTCGCCAGTTTAATAACAGTGGAAATTAAAGACTATTCTTGATTTTACGCTGCCTTATTTAAATTCAGAAACAGAGGATGAAACAATGGAAACAAGATGTTGGTTTCCCACTCTCATCGTATGCATTTATTTAAGGTAAAAAGTTACTTAGGCTTTGTTTTTGTTCAGCGGTGCCGGGTACATGCTCTGCTGAACACTTCAAATTTCAGATCCCTCATGTACACACATATGTACACACATACAGTACACCAGACACACACACATACACACACACACACACACACACACACACACACACACACACACACACTCACACACACACACACACACACACACACACACACACACACACACACGCACAGGCTACTGCACTTAAAAGAACTAGAAATTCACTTGTATGGGCAAACTGCCCAGGAACCTTGGTCTTAACAGTATGAGGCAAATTTGTCTTCGAGCTGTTGTTCTCCCAAAAGAAAGATCCAACTAAGTAGCCTGGGCCTCAACACCACTCCAAAGTGAAGAATGTGAACAGTGCACAGAATGAATGGAGATCTAATTCATTTATTACTTTCCTCCCTGGCATTGTTTACATTATACAACTCAGTTCGCTGACTGAAAGGCAGCAGAGGATTTGCTACTTTTCTCCATTTCTTCTTAAGGAACAAGTAATGAAATGATACATTCAATTTATAATCGTGAAACACAAACTGAGATGTGACACCACATCCACATTACTGATTATACTAAAGTCGTTATCTTGGAGCATTTTAGTTAGCATTCCAGATGCTGTTAAAAGCACAGATATTGCCAGATCTATGGAAGCCAAAGAGAAATTCGAAACCACGAATGCTTGTGGGGGGAAGAGCAATAACAAAAGGACCATGGTGGTAAAGCGTTGAGAAGAGGGGTAGTTTTCATGCTTTATCAAATTTCAGGAGATTAAAAACATCAAGGAGGGAGTTAAAACATGTGCATATGTATTTAAAGGTCCACTTTCTTTAGTGTCTCATGTCAGAGCTTCACATTGTCAAATGGGATGGTTTAATTTCAATTCAGACTTGCAATATAATCACGCTGACTTCTCTTTATGCTTTGATATATTTGATCTTTCCTCAATATTTTGTGCGTTTTCATGGCGTGGTTATTTCTGACATGATTATTTAAGTTACCACAAAATTCAGGATTCACCAATGAAGTACTTTGATTCAGTTATGTCATTTCAGTTGTTAAGTAGAAAACTGTATGGGTTTGTGAAGAAAACAGCTTTTATTGGCTATTGTTTTGGACATTGTCCCAGAAATACTTCCAATACACAATATATACAGTGTTCTCATTTGAGTGCGTCCTTGCGTCTTTGACGCACAATTTTTGATGGGAATGCACGATCGTCAGACAGCGTGCAGCGTGCAGGGACACAAGCTTTAAATACTTACAATAAAAAAAATCAATGCTGCCTTCTCCGCGATGTAAAATCGGGGGAAAAAATCCACTTCCACTCAACGAAAAATATTCACAATTTATCCATTTCTCCACTTAAATTTTGAACCCGGAAATCGCTGTTATGTCTCGCGCGAGACTCACCTGCAAGACTCAGCCCAGTTAAAGTCGACATGCAACAAGAGTAACATCAACACCAGGTCTGCTCTTTTTGCATGCAGCAGTGAGAGAGCAACGAGTTAACCTTTCAACAAGTTTAAAAGTATCATCGAATTTATGCATGACATTTGTGTACCTGATGTGTCTCTCCTTTAACAACAAAACATGCATCATGACTCGTACTTCACAGCAAGCCAACTATTGGATAGTTTGGCCGAAGTCGCAGAGTTAATAGAAAAAAAGCAGGCATCTCCAGTATTAAGCATCCTTGCAGACGAATCAACAGACATACCAAATGTAAAGAGACTAAATTAGTTCTCTATGCTCAAATAATCGACTCTGATACAATGGAACCAAGCACTCACTACTTGTGTATTGTAGAGTGTACAATACACAAGTTGTTCAATCTGGCAAGAACAAGCCAGAAAAACGTGCAATTCCAATGAATAAAGTAATGTGTCTGGGCAGTGACGGTGCACCAGTGATGATGGGTAAAAAAAAATGGTGTGGTTGCATGACTACGGTATGAAAATCCGCATGTCACCAATGTGCACTGCATTGCACACCGACTAGCTCTATGCACATCTCAGCAGAACATGTCCTCAAAAGACATCAAGAAGTCCTGACAAGCTTGTGGTACTATTTTCGTGGCAGCAGCAAACAAGAGGCATCACTGCGAGATGTGCAAATGATTTTGGATGAACCACTTTTGAAAATTTGTGAGATCCACAATGTTCAAAGGTTGTCATATTTTGAAGCCCTGTCATCAGTTTACCAGTCTTTAGAAAGCTTGATTAGGAATGAAGAGATGGATGACCTACAAGGAGAGGTTAGACTATGGGAAAAGGACATGGATATCCTATGTACATACTTTGGAGAGGAAAGGAATGTTGAATGGATGGAAAAAGATTTTAGTGAGATGAAGAAGACAGCAGCTGTCAGAGTGGATGAAACAGCAGTGTCGAAAATGTGACAGTTCCTGAAGGAACAAATATCCAAAAGATCAGATGCCCATTCTTTGGATTTGCACCATCATGTATCACGAGCCATCACCTCAGACATCCATACAGCAGGGTGTGAGAGGGTTTTCTCTACACAGAACCAAATTTTAAGCAAAAAGAGAAACAGGCTAAATGTCAGCAACAATGAAAAAATAATGAAGCTACAGCTAACAAAAGAATTGTGTGTGGAGAAGGCTCTTTCAGCTTTGTGCAGTGTCCAAAGAAAAATATACGAATTAAAGCCAAAAAACCTAGCGAGTGAAAAGCAAAAGTGAAAAAAAAGACTGTTGCATCTTTCTTTATTTCTAAAACTATTTCTTTTTAAAAAATGACTACCAGGCTTTAACATTTTGATAAATAATAATATGTAATTTATTATTTTTTTCTTTTTACTTAATAAACAGTTATGATATTATAAATAATATCATTAAAATTAACAGTTTTTTTAGTTTTTACATTGTAATATTGGCCAAACACAGTCCTTGATTACGGCTTTTACCATATGTTCTGTTAATACTTTTGGGATGCATAAAGCCATGCTGGGATGCATACATTTTTGTTGCAGTGCATCCCAGGGATGCACTACTTTATTGAGGTAAAATGAACTTTGTCATATTGTAACTTTAATGTTGCTTCATGCACCTGATTAAATTATAGTTTAATATATTAAAATAGGGTCCTACTGCAAGTCCACATTTAAAGAATGATGCAATTTTATTTGTTAAGAATTTTTTTGCCATTAGACATCGGTTGTGAAAAATATGTCAAAATATCCATTACGGCTGTAACTTAGATGTGCTTTTAGAAGTCCTGTATTTTGTGCAACAAAATTATCTATCCTTTCCCATTCAAGTTAATATCAAAAGGTTTCAACACAGGAGTTGTGGAATGCAGTTCTGAAACTAAGTTCATGTGTACTTGCGAACGTCAATCCTATTTCAAACAAGCTTGATAAATTAACTAATAATTCACCCAAGCAGTTTAAAAGCATTCCTTAATAAGAACATGTTTAATGCAAATAGACGCATAGACATATCTGAAAAGAATAACAGTATCCTAAAATCTATATACTGTACTTAAATATCAGATTACAGACAGGAGTTCATCTAATATTAGACTACACTGAGATTCCCACTAGGACTTGAGAGTTCCTTCCATATAATAGTATCCCTGTTAGGCCATAGTTGAATCAACAAGAGTCACTCTGTTTTAAACAGACTGCCAACACAAAACACACAACTTTGACACATCTTAATTGACATGATGAGTTGATGAACCTTTGGGAATATTTGGCCAATCAGGAGACTTAAGGGGTGATTGAAATATGAGGCTGCAGAGGAAGATGGACAGCTGAGCCCCCTAATTGAAAGACACAACACAATGATGTAAGACTGCTTCAGAGGTGTCTTTGACTCCTGCAAATAAATAACTTTAAAAAACGAATTCATTATAAATTCAATATTTTATGTTTAGAAAATATCCCCCAATTACAGCTGCTGCTGTCGGAGCTTTCAAAATGTGAATGATCTCTTTTGGTTGACTACTAACAGGTATGCAGTGTTGTTATTTTAACATCTTAGTTGTTGCAGGGTCTGCTTTCTCTAATCTGTTGAGATAACATGAAGTCTTTGATTTGTGGTAATTCCAGGTAATAGTTTCCAGAGAGCCATTCATCTCTGAGGAGTGCAAACTAATCTGGTCACACCAGTTTTACTGAATTTTCCAAAAGATGCCGCAGGGTGGTTACCCTCATAATACTGGACCACATTTAGATCCCTCTTCAATACAAGTCAAAGAAAGAGGAGTGAAAGGAGGCTCAAAAGAGGGAGGGACTCACACATCATCAAGAGAGACATGGTTCCTCTTCCCACGTGCAATAAATGCATTGAGCCTCACTGTAATCTACAGGTGTGAGTTCTTACTGGCTGTACACTGCTTCTAAATTGGAGTCAAAAGAAGACTCGAGGAAGAGAAGACAAATTAAAAGGCTCTGCCACCATTTGGCAAAATTTACTACTTTGACAAAAATAAAACATGCTATTTAAATGTAGAATTAAATTTGGACTTTCTGAAATGCTGCCAATCCAAAGTAAAGAATAGACAACAACTGAGCCGCAACGGTCCTTCTGTAGTGGTCTACGCCAACAAATTAAGAACGCCTGGCATACTTTGTGAAATCCTGTTAAGGATCTTGTTGATAGGCACCAACTTTGTCCCTATGCTGACAATGGCATCACTCCCCATTACTCCCCACTCCTGAGTCATTTTCATTATTTAACCAATGCGGCACTCAAAGCTAATCCAATCACACAGCACAGTCTTTTCTTGCAATTCTAGGCCTGGCTTCTGGATGACATCCATGGGCCTTCTGCTTGACACCGCAAGCGACACAACAATGTGCACTACCAAACACAGCCATGAGGATGGCGAGGCAACGGAAATAAGAAGCTGCCCATACATAAACCAAAAAAGCCAGGACTGGCACTGACTTTGTGTGAAGGACGAGAGAACAAATACCTCCTTTCATTTGTTACTATTTTCTTAGAAATTATCTTTGTATGCTGATAGCAGGTGTTTAGAGTGACTGGATTCACAGATGATGTGAAAACAGAATCTTTCAAGGCTAGAATCAGTGTTATTGTCCTCCCACTCTCTTTCTCTGTTTTTGGTGGCGTCCTTTGAATGTACAGTATAGGCATCCATTAGGGTCAGCCAATTTGCTTGCCATCTTCTCCATTCAGTGACTCTCTGTACACAGACCATATGTGGCCCTCTTTTAAAGACACCATGATCTATTAAAATGTCCTCAAAATGGACCCTTAAAGATATCATTATATTTAAACACGAAGTTGTGTGTTCACGAGTCACTGAGTTACGAGAAGAAAAGCTGATGGCAAGTGACTTACAGTTTTAAAATTCAGTTGGGCCCTGTTGGCTGTTTAGATCTAAATATAAATGTTTCGCAATCTCCCTCATTACTCTCACTAAACACGTAAAAAAGATTCTGCATCAGCACTGATCTGAAAATGACAAATTGACATCTTTTGTCAGCATGTTTGAATGCCACAGCTGAGACAAATAGTCTCCATGGTTATTGGCTTATTGACTCCATTCCCTTTGTCTGCCAGCCTTTTTCCCTTTTGATGCCCATGCTCCAATTCTCTGTTTGATGTTATGTGCCAATAGACAGTTTGATATATTCCTTCAGACAGAGCCAAAGACCTCCTCGGACTGATGGATATAACAGATCACACCATAGCCAGACAGAAAGACAAAAGTTGCATTAGAGAATGATGCAGAAAGGGCAGATGTGGGGAGAAATGCTCTCAGTGTTGAATTTCTTCTTATTGACATTTTGAGAAAACTAACTTGATTTAAGATCTTGAAACACAGCATATAGATGTGATCATGTCTTTTATTACTGCCTCAGTGGCTAAGCCTCCTGACTGTCCTCTCTGCAATGGACCTTGGCCTGACAGAACCTGATGATCTGTGGTCAGACCAAAATATATCACATTTATATTTTAATTTGTCATTCTGTTAGAATGTAAATAATTATTTCATCTAATAGACTTTTAAATTATGCCTTAATGTGCAGTTTGTCAATGCCTGTAGTATTTTTTTTCATTTTAGTATTTTCTCCTAATATCAAAATTAGCACATATAGCAGATTTAAATGAGCAATGAGCATCTTGTAGGTGGGATGGCGCCTAGCTCAGGGGCGCCTCGGCAGTGGCTGGGGGGTGAGCCGACGCCTCCCACCGTCAGCTCACACTCCGTTGGATGTTCTGGTGGGAGCGGGATTTGAACCCCCGATGGCTGGGTGATTCTGTCTTCAAGACGATTGTTCTACCACTGAGCCACTGCCGCCCCAAAATAACAAAAAAACAAAACAAAAAAACCCCTATGTCAGAATTATGCTATTTGGGCTTCAATCCATCCCAGTGTTACCATTTCATAACTCAGTCAATGAGAGACAGGGTGATAATGTCAATTTGTTAATTAGTTTGCTATTGCAGCTTTCATCAGTAATAAGGAATTTTGGTTTCAATGACAGTAGTGATTAAGGATGCATTTGTCCACAATCAGGGGAACAACTGCAGGATTAAGCCAGGGGCCTGTCACAGACTGAATCAATGAAAGAAAATCTACAATCAATTGGGCCTATTTTCACAACTGTCGGCTTCAGATTAACATAGTGGATAGATGACATGTGTGTCATGGAATTAGAAATGCCAAGGTTGGAGCTCAATCAATGTGCAATCACTGTCTGATATATCACTGAAAGATATCAGCTTTATTAATCCCCAGTAAGGGAAATTATTTGTTAGTTGTTAATCACATGTGTACCGTATATGTCATGACATCACATACACACACACACACACACGCACACACACCTACACACACACACACACACACACACACACACACACACACACGCACGCAAACACACACACACACACACACACACACACACACACACACACACACACACACACTTTTCTCTGAATGGTTTGGTAAGGACTATGTAACATCCATAATCTTTTGTTGAATGTGTTGTTCAAGAAAATATTTATTTTTATGATCTAGATGAATTTTTAATTTTTTTCAAGAAAAGAATATCTGCTTCTACATCTGATGAGCTCTAACAAGCCTGAAAGGTTATTGAGCTTTGAAAGGGGATTCGGTGAGGTATAACATTCAAAACTCTCCAAAGCTCATCCAAAGTCAATTACAAATGGTACAAATTGGGCAACAGGCATTATGTGAGAGTAAATTGTTCACTCTTAGGTCAGACTGTATTCCTGCACTCTGTCTGGTGCAATATGTTAATAAGTATATAAGTCCTCAAACCTTTCTCAAGCTCTGTGTTAAAGGGGTTAAGAGACCATCACAAATTACAGTAAGTGAAAAAAACATTTTTTCCCCTGACCTGACTTGAATGATATGACTCTGAGTCATATGTCGTATTTATTATTGTGACATTTATCTGTTGTTTTCCTCATTAGCTGGGGGTGATGTTGCAAACCTGTCTGAGGTTCAGGTGACGGTTGTGAATCAGATAGGTGTCTGATGTAGCTTCATGCATACAGTAAGTCATGAGCATGACACTGCAGTAACGTCTGACTAATTTTGTGAATATTGCAAATAGTTTCCCCAACTTGTTCTTAAGATAGCTGTAGGGGTGAAAAAGCCATTTCTGTCGGCTCTTCTTTTCTCCTGGTTTTTCTCTTAGGGAGTTGGTTTAACTTCAAACCACTTTCTTTTCTTTATTTTGGTAAACCTCAAAAATTTGTGTTAAAGCTTTTTCTGATTGTTGTTTGAGTCACATCCATCCTGTCACTGAAATAAATTAACTAAGTTTGGATTGCAATTACTATGGCAATGGTCATGGCTGGGAGTTGGGAATGCTCTTCACACTCAGGTTTCCCTTGGCCCAGTTAGAACACAAAGCAACAAGAAGAACCTGGACAATTTTAGACAGCAGCATCCCTTCATTTTGGCCACAAGCACCCCAAGGGCAATCTTAGAAAAATATTGTTCTCTAGTCTAGCCAGGATTCAGCAGACTGCTGGACTAACTCAATGTGACATTGGTTTCTAATGCACAAAAAAAAAAAATGCTTGCCCTCAACACACAAATGTATAGATGTCTTTCTTTGGTGAACACACACACACAAGACGTCTTTAGACTAGAAGTGCGAGGCCACTAATAGTGGAGTTGGGAAGTGGAGTGGAGCCACTGGGGACTCTGCAAGAACACAGAGGTGAAGGCGTGCAGACCTTCCCTTCTCAGTTACATCCCAGAGGAGCCAGCGATACTTCCATTTCACAAACAATCTAAGGACTTTCGTACAGGAAGTAGGAAGTAGAGGAGCCATGGAGAGGACCCGTTTCCAAAACAGAGAACAGATATAAACCTGGGAGATCAGGTTTATATCTTAACAAGTGACAACAGGCAAAGGAAAAGGGAGACAATATTCGCAAGATGTGTTCACTGATAATTTAGATGTGATGTTGACTGGTGGCGGTCCAATAATGGTGGACTTACTCATAAAAGTTTGCTTCCTTTGGCATTGGTTTATGTCATATTTGAAAGTTATTACTTTTATTACATTAATATTGTAAAATGCAACACCTAAATTAAACAAATATCATTTTATGACCACCAATATAGAAAAGTGCATTTATTATTACCGGTATTTTTTTTTCCTGTTCTTTGCAATAACATATCATTTACTCTGTTTAACAGAAAGAATGACCCAATTGGAATTTGAACTGTATTCCAACAAGAGCAATTCTTTTAACTGCAGGGACATCTGTGGGGAAACTATAAAACAAACGGTGCCTACAGACCAGTCCCAAAGGGTTAGGGAGATACAAGGGAGTTATGTGATACCCAATCAGAATGGAGTCATAACACACATGCTTGTAGAGAAAGATGAGAAGCAGCTGCTCATTACTGGCTACTTGTTGGACCTCTATTCATCCAGTTCAACAACTCACAGTTATTTCAATGAGTAAACAAAGACCACAAAAAAGTTCAGCAAATTTCAGCAGTCATTTCTGGTGAAACACATACAGAAAACAAGAAAAATGTCATGTTTAAAAAATCACGAGTCGGATATTGTTTTAATAGCTATCATTTGCAAAGCATTCCCACTCTTTTGCATTTTGTCTTTCACGTTTGTTGCCTTTCGTTTTCTATTATTTCATCCCATGCAATATGTGAATTACTGTAAGCAGGAGACTTGTTCGCATTTCTTCTGACTCATTTAAAATGGCTTTATGAAGACACCTCTCATTTCCTGCTCTAGGTTTAGTTAGGGCAGACATCCTGCCTCCCATAATCCAATGCTGCAGGTCTCCAGTGACCTTTGTGGACGGATTCTGCAGTATTGACTGAGTGCCCAATGCTCGGTGCAGGAGTGAGGAGGCTGCATACCCTTAGAATGCCTTTCATCTGTTTAGACAGACAGTTAATATTACCTTTTATCCCTGGTCTTACTCCTTAAAGTTGAGCGGATATGATTTGTTTTATGTGGGAGATAGCTGAAGGCTGCCCTGTCCTTCTTTGACCTGTTGTGCTGCTATCATCTGTATACCAGCTCAAGGCAATTTGGACTGAAAAGCATGGAACCAGTTATCTGGTCCAGGTAAATAAGGTAGCATTAAGTGATAACTTGCGTGGATTACAAAAACGGAAACAAGGTCTGCTTTCTTGAAAGAATGCATATGGGACATATAATGTGGCAACAATCTCTGAGACTGCATTGACACAGTACCCATTTTTACTCTTTGCAGTGGAATTTAAGCAATCTACTGCTCATTTTCTGCATCAGGACCTAACGCGATGGTCTCATAAAACATGAAAGAGGAACCAATTAAAACCAGTCTGCTGCGCATGAATGAAATCAACACATTAAACTATAATCCCACTATTATTTTACAAGCAGTAAGTCTAAAATTAGGAAACATGTTTCATTCTCTGTTCATCTTGAACTAAATAAGTGGAATTTTGAATACATTTTCTCATCCTATTCATCCAAAAAGCAATTACACACAGGTTTAAGCTGGTATTTTCCATTTTAAAAGCACATTATGTCTCTCTGCATTCATGCTCTCCTTCACATTTCAGTGGCAGCACATGACAGTGGCTGATGGATTGGGCTTCTGGTGGCTGAAACTGCTCATGGAGAGATTGCTACCAGATGAAAAGGTCTCAGAGTGCAAACTTGGTGGTTTTCAGTGGAGTTAGGGTTCTAGTGTCTGAGTGTTATCATGGACCAGACTAAATAAAGAACACCACTTTGACATGGACAGAAATGTAATTGCTCTAAATGGGCCAGTAATGAGAAATTTGAATTAAAGAAATGCTGACTATTGGGGAAAAAAGCATTCTCACTGTTTTCCAGAAGTAATATATTTTGAGGTATTAAAGGTTTTCTGAGGTTAACCATTTTCAAATACAATTGAAAAATGAACTCTCTGCTTTGCAAAAACGGTTTTGAGCACAGTCTTGTGGCTTTCATTTGGTCTTGCTTGCTGGGTGAATATGTCAGAGAGGAAATGAAACATACACAAGTTTGTAACTGGAAGACAAAGCATTTCAATTACAGAACTTCATAGTGTGGCTTTTAAGTCCCACTATAATCACCTGTGGTGTAAACCTATTCTTCTAATGAAAAAAAACATCCAACAACTTGCAAAGAAGTTGCCTTGGCAAAAAAACAGAATATAGGGATATTTGAATTCCCTTGAATGTAGTCTGAACTGTAAAAATCAGTTTCACGGTTTGCTGACCTTTCAGTTTTATATTCCATCACCAACCAAAAATGCACATTAATTCCTCCTCATTCAACAGCAGTGCTTCCATATGAACTAGTTATTTTGCAACAGTTAGATCAAAATATGATGCCTGGTTTCAGAAACAATATTATTTACAAAAGTACAGAGATAGGCCAAATTAGAAAAACAGCATTTGACTTAAACAATTAATCTATGTATATGACAATATATTAATTTGCTATGAATTCAGTTAACAGTTCCAACAAAAGAAAGACTAAACTTCAAGAATTCTTTATTTAGAATAACAGTAATGCAGCCATTCAGCAAATTTAAAACCTCTGTGGTTTTGAAAAATATAGGCTTCAAATGTTGACCATCTAATTATACTGTATGTACTTGCAATATGAAGGCAGAATGCCAAAAAAAAGAAAAAATAAATAAATTTCAGCATCTACTCCATTTATTCATGTTTTATAGAGAGTTCTTTTGTGAAATGACAAATTGACTGTAGTATAAGATCTTCATACGGCATAACTAATGCAATCCAGATGTTCTTTTTTTCAATAGAGGAAAAATGTGTGAGTGTAGTCCCCTTAATCCACTTAATATGTAAAATTTCAAACAGTTATGAAAATATTTTTCCTCTGAATATCCTCCAGATGAAAAAGCACATTGGCCTGTCTCGTTCTCTCCCCTCATTTGTCCGTCACTATTTCCCAGATGACTTCCTGAGATCAGACTCAGAACTAAGGCGATTTTAGTTACAATGACTCTCAGCACCACAAGCATAGTTTAAAAACAGGTCATCCCTTGCCTCTTCAAAAATCTGGTAAGTTCAAAAATAATGTTGACTACAAATCAGAGGTCTACCTTATGATTTGATAATCTGACCAATTTAATTCCTAAAACACATAAGCAATATACTATATATGATTTGAACTGGATGGTAGGAAGTGATGGTTACCCCGTCAAATTTTTCTGCCAATTCGGTGTGCGCCAGCTGGGGTCACGTCTGCCGTCACTGATGTGACCTCCACCACAGCATACTGTCTTGATGGTTCAAATGTCAAGCTTCTGACTCAGTAGCAACCAGCTCCCACACTGAGTGAGTAACTTTACCAAACAACAGACTCACTTCAGCAGCGACACACACATGCAAGACAAAATACAGATCTGATGTGACACTTAGCTGCACTGTAACAACAATTTGTCTATACTTGCCAAGATTTCTAATCTAAGATCTGGAAACATGAGATTTAGTATCTATACTTTTTTTCTAACTCTACTTATTACTAATCTGTAACATCTTGACAAATAAAGTCAAGATTACTAAGACACGTTTCTCACAGTGTGGAAGCTTGCTGCTTCATTGCTTTAATCTTAAGTGCTTTTTAGACAGAGATCATGCAATTGCACTGCTAGGAAAACATTGCCATTGTCACACTGAATAATACAACCATGTCAAAATGTTGCTGCGGCGTTGAATTGTTTTCCCATGCAATACCAGGTGGTGTGACATTCAACAGAGTATAGCGTTAATGTTTAGTACAAAGTTTTTCATTTACATGGCGTAAACAACGATGTAACATGATAAAAACAAAAAATTGATTCTGTTACATGATGTTTATCTCTTCAGAGGCTAAGAAGCTCTCAGTCTCTAAATATCCCAATATCTCAATATGAAGTCATTTTCGTTGATTTCCATTCTCAAATTCTTGCTATCTTTCAATTTTCAAATCTCCTGATCGGGGGTCACACAAATAACACATTACCAAATTGATTCAATGCTGTTATGATCTCTGCCAACAGCTCAGAGACGGAACAAAATTGATCCTCCCAATTAAGCCTTTGTCACATTTATACAGAATGATGAGGCACAATAAAGCCCAACAAGGCTTGAATTGGCTGTGTGAAAAAAGCTTTAGATGCCAGGCCACCAAAGCTAAGTAGAAAACTGTACACCTATATGAATGCAAACCAATTTATGTAAGTGTAAATCCATGTTAAATCAGTGCTAGGTCTTGATATGTCAGGGCACATCTATCTAAGAAAAATTATTTAAGGCAACGAGCAAAGGGCAACACTATCGCGTGGAAAGAAAAATGAAATTATAATAATAACAGACACCTACATCTCCCTTTTTCTAGGGCCTCAAAGTGCTTTTATTCTGAATCCATTACTGTATTCATTTACTCTACAGTCATATTGTGGTGGTAAACTGCATGTGTACACACAGATGCCCTGGAGCAGACTGACATAAACATGAATGTGAGTTTGAGGTAATGACTCTCCGGCCCCCACCAAACACATTCATACATCAGTGTGAGTGACACTGGAAGCAATGTGGATGAAGTGTCCCAAGAATACAATAAAAGAAAACAAGTAGAGTGGAATTTGAACTAACAACCCTCTAGTTATTGGACAACCAACTCTACCTCCTTAGCCACAGCCTCACGTTGTCAAGGAGAGCGCAACATTTTTGTGTGTGGTGATTTTTCACTATGTCTTCATAGTACCCTAGAACTTCTTTTGAAGCAATGTCTTTTTACCATATTTTGTGTTTCACTTTTTTTTTTTTTTTTACAACTGAAATACACCTTCACTATTATAATGAGAGTATACATAGTTCCAGGCACCAGCAAAAATGTTGGTTCAAATATGAATGGTACCCAAGCCTACTGGCCCTTGCACATCCAGACAGATAGAGAGACGAAATGGCGCTAGATCTTTGGCAGTCAGAAAGGTCTGTGGTGTGGCCCCTCCTTTTCACTGGGCTGGGATAAGCTAGGGAGTGTGGCGCCTCTGAGGTTAGTGGGCTGCCTCATGGAGACACCAGCTCCATCATGCGCCTATTTTTATTCCATTTTCTTCTCCTCTACTAAGGCCTTTTTTTTCCAAATCTCCAAATTTGCCTTCTCTGTCTACATTCAGATCTGTTTCAGCCTGAACGCATGACAGAAAAACGAAAAGCTCTGTACCGTTCAATTTCTGGTCTGGATCCAAATATTACCTTGTTTTTTCCATTTTCTGTCTTCCTATATTTATTTTGTGCAGAAAATTGCCAGAATGACAAGGGTTCCTTGTCACTGGTTTGGCAGTGTCTATGGAGTGAATATATTCAAAGTACTTTAAACTGTATTTAACTTTATCACAACAGAGGCATTACAAACAAAAAAATCTGCGGCTTCTCATGTTTGTCTCGATCGAGCTTGGACTTGACCTCAACATGTAACCTCTCCCATGGTGCTGCACCGAGCAGCATAATTAACATGCAGGTTGCTATTTTCCTTCACTGAGCCAAGACTAAAAATGAAAAGAAACCCCTGAGAAAGATTGAAGAGTCTTTGTTGGTATTCTAATGCCCTAAATGTCAGGTTTGTAGTTTTGAGGGAAAGGATCACTGTATTTAACCAGCTAATCCAACATGTTGAGTCCCTTCACGTACAATGTGGTTATGCTGGCAAGGTAGCAGGGGGTCCTCAGCTTTCAGGAAAAGAGTTTACCATCATAAAGCAGCTGCCCCACATCAATAGTCCCTATAGACACAGACAGTGCCCTGTTTGTGCCATAAGCCATTCTATACAAGAACATTGTGGCAACTCCTTCTACATTTTTAAGAGCCTGGCAACAGTAAGTTCACAGAGTGAAAGGGGTCTAGACTGGTCCGTTAAAGAGCTTCACATTAGCACTCTGGGTTCAAAGAAACATTACAACAAGGATGATGTACTTGTAAATAAAACCTTAATTAGGACAGGTTACCAGAACTCTAGATTGAACAAACGATGCAGTCCGATTTTCTGAGGGTGAAAACTGAAGACATGATAAATCATTACTAAATGTATAGTATTAGTATTTTCATTAATTTAGCACTTGAGGCAAAGTTGTCTTAAATAAATCATTAAATCCAAGTCAGAAGGCCCTGGCAAAAGATAAAGGAAATATTAGGTCTATTTATAACTATGCTGCTTCCCTTTTAGCATCTGCTAACAACCATGGCTAAATGAGCTCAGTGTCTCAAAAAAGGCACGTCACAGAGTATTCTATAAGCTGCTCTAGCTGCTTTGAATTAATTTGAATAATTTACTTCGTAGAATAGCATGAATATGGAGAAATGGTTGATCCATCAATCTAGTCTGACACTCAGCTTTAGAAAAACACTTTTCCTACTGTTCTTTGTTTTTGTATATCTAATGAGAAAAGAAATAGAAAACAAAAGCAGGGAGTTATATAATACAGTCTCCTTTGGTGAGCCTGGAAAAGATTTGAAAACCTTGAAAGAGCTTGCTTCTATATGAGCAAGCAATTTCCTCTCGCTCATCCATGGAACACACCGCTTCCACGGTGTTCATTTCCACTGGCTTCCTTTGGTGCCCACATCTTAAGGCTCCCAAGCTTAAGCAGGGATTGGAAACTAACCTACTACCCAGAGTGAACACAGCTATGAGAGCATATGCCACACTCCAGTCAAAGCAATCTGACGTCACATTGTGATTCCAAACCACCCAAGAATTGGAGAGACCAAGCCAAATCTAGAACTCACCTCTTTGTGCAGAATTGTAAGAACCACTGGGGATTAAATTAATTAAGCTTATTACGCTCTGCAAACCACTAAAGAACTTTGCACATGGCAATGTGCTAAGAGCTGCACCAGCGATGTAGAGGAGACAAAGGACACTTTAAAAATGAGGCCTTGATCTGGTGATCAATTTCGAGATCTAAAGGATTTTTATGCATCATCGCATCTACTGGGTCACAGGTACTTAATATTCCAGCCCATTCATTTTTTGTATCGCTTCCTCCACTTTCACTGGTCACGGGGGTTGCTGGAGCCTATCCCAGCAGGTGACGGGCATTAGACTTGGAGACGCTCTGGACACGTTGCCAGCGCATCGCAGAGCCCCACAAAAGACGAACAACCACTAACACACACATACTCACACATCTATGGACAATTTGTAACCAACCAATCCACTTTAAGTGCATGTTTTTAGGAATGGGAGGAGGAAAACAGACAACTTAGAGTGAACCCATGCAGACACGGGGAGATCATCCAGACTCTGCACAGTACAGGACTCAAACCCTGAACCCTCTTGCTGTGGGGCAACAGCGCTACCCACTGCAGCGTGCCACCCTAAACTTTACATATTTATGTATTTTTCCTTTTCTCATGTTACTAACCTCTATGTCTTTCTGTTCATTTATAGGTAGAATTAAAGTAAATTGGCAGAGTCTAGAAACGTTCTTCAATGGTGTAATCCATCAAAATATGCATTCTTTATGATAATAATTGTAATACAGAGCACAGGTTTCAAATCTCTGCACTTAAACCCATTGCTATGGACTGCTTGTGTAACATTATGAAAGAATTATGCAGACGTGATTGAAATTTAATGGATTATATTACTTAAACCAGTTTTGAGAGTCTGCCAATTTATTTTCATACTGAAATGAGTGGAAACCGGCTGTCTGTAGTGATTGGAAAAATACATCCAAGAATGTGAAACAGCATGGTATGAATTTAAAAATGGTCAACTTGTGTGCAAGGCCTGGAGATGACAAGTTAAAACATGAAAACAAAAACAGTGGTACGATCACTGAAATATCTCATTTAATATTAACATACTGTACTAGCTCACTAATTTTAAGGAAAAGACTGAACCACTTCATTTTGGTTTATAATGTATCAGCTGGATATTTATTACATAGAATTTTATTGCATAGATATTCATTACGTAGAATCATTTCAACAACTTCAAGAGTAGGGCCTGTAGAGATGACAGAATGCTCTTCTGAAAATAACAAATGACCTAAGTGGTTGAAACGTTTTACAAAGGCCAGCTCTTACCACAGCTCCACAAAATATCCATTTGGACAGTTTTTCAAAGATGATCTACTTCTTTCCTCGCATTCTTATTCCCATAATCATAGCCAGTGACCTGAAGGGCATCATTCCTCACTTCCCTTCAGGCAGAGTCCAAAGCAAGTTAACATGCGAACATGCAAAACCACGTATGTGCCTTTCACACTGGCTCAAGTCCCACACAATTTAAACAACAGCTGCTAGAACTAAGGGAGTTGTTGCATGAGATGGAGAGTTTAGTCCACTTGCGTTTGTTTGACTCTCACAAAAAGTTATACAGACTTCACACTGAATAGAACAAAAAGATGTCTTCTATCTACAATATTGCTTAAGTGTGTGGAGTGCCTTTGCCCAATTTTCTTCAGTTAGCTCCCATCTTTAAGTACTTTTCCTGTCATATATTATCATTAGCAGGCCAATTTTATGAGTTAAGCTTAATCATAAGCACACGTGGAAAAATTAGGTCAGTTAAAACATGGCTTGCTTTCAGATCTCAGCGTTCATCAAGTAGGAATCTTCTGTGATTGAGGCATTGTCTCTTGAATGGCCAGGCCAAAAAACTTTTCAGCTTGTGTGTTTTGGCCTCATCTTGATGCTCTCTTCTCCTGCTGCAAAACACTGGCCAAATCCACCTTCCCAGAATGGGAGAAGATCACTTGCATGCAAACTACTGCACAACCACTCACTCATCTCCTCTGTAAACTTCTCTTATAAATATTTATATCTTTATTTACATAATTTATCCATATCTTCATTTTAAACACATCTCACAGATACTTGGTTGTTTAAAAGAAAGTTTGCACATGATTTTGCAAATATCCAGAAAATATAAATGATTACTTCTCTCTTCATAACATTAAATCATGACTCATCAATAAATTATCCTGCCCTAAGAGCCAAAGTACTTCTTGAAGATTGCTGACAAATTGCCGCATCAAATCAACACTTCACTTACATGTTCTGCTTGTGTCTGAGGGGGTTCTCTCTCTCAACAAAACAATAGAGGTGAATTGGGGACTCTGGTTACCCAAAAGTAAGCCTGAATGTGTGAATAGCCATTGGTCCCTCTGTGCTGACCCAATGTTGAACTGGCTACACTGCAAGAGATAAGCAGTTACAGAAAATGTATTGATGGACATCCTCATCCCTCAAACTGGTTCCGTCAGGCCCACAAAAGCTTGAAGCTTAAGTATTTACACTGACGTCCAAAGTGCACACATAGGCATTGTCCACTCCAAGATAAGAAATTTGTGTTTGCTTCTTCCCATGGCTCACTTCATAGTGATAAAGAACAAACATTAGCAACAGTCTAGGATCTCTGGGGGATAAGTCTGTTTCTGAAGGGAAGTGTTTTTTAGACTGATAACTCTTCTCTGGGAAAAATAAGGGCAAACTCTACCCAATCAGACAGGGCTTTATTAGGATGCCCCCAATCTGATATCAGAACCCAAGAGGACTAGGAAAGAATGGGTGAAGGGCGGTACCTGCAGTGAGACAGAAACCATGGCCTAAGACATCTAAGTGGAGTTGGAAAGCAGAGGCCCGGTGAATTCTCCCCCATGTCTGTCAGGCATGACCGATGCAGAGGCCCAGCCTCTGACAACATGCAAGGATGGAGGACTTGTGTAGGGCAAGTATATTGAATAAACATATTCAGCACTCTGTTACACCCTTGATTATCGCTCCAAATGAAAACCTCACTTGATATACAATATATATTAACTGGATAGCTCCGTTTATACTGTGTTTAGACATGAGGACAAATGTGCCTTCTCTGGCCAAAAGATCACAATGTTTCTATCTCCAAACAAACATCCTGAGACTTTGCTGCATGCAATCCAGACCTCTAGGATGTGTTGATAATGCTGTATGATAGCTGAGACACTGAGACAGAATGAAAAAATAGTGATGAACTCTGGAAAAAGAACTACTTTTCAGTCCAGAACCCTAAAAATCAGAATGTCTGAACTGTGCCCTTCGAGTGCTGGACTAGTAGAGTGAACTGAGGTTCATATGTTCTGCTCCACACATCTCTTCTAAGGACTGTCTTAGCACATAAATACCCCGCTGCAATTACAAGACAAAAACAGGCACTTTGGACTACAATTTCCGTTTGAAATCAATAGGTTTACTTGTTTACCTCACCCCTTGTTTCCAATATTGTCATGGTAACAAATCACCATACGAGCTTCATCTGCAGACCACTTTTGCAGGTACACTGCATGAGGTAAATCACCATGTTTTTTTTCCTCAGCATCTGCTTTCCTTCATCCCTCTACATACATCGCTTGTTCCAATTGTTTTCCATTCACTCCACTCAATCTCTTCAAAACAGTACAAGTCAGATGACCGTTATGTCTTCTGCTCGTTTTTTTTTACTCAACAACTTCACAGGTAGTATGTTTATTCACTCTTTAACCCAACTTAAGTTGCAAAATGTAAATGCATATACATAACAAATACCTACACAATAATTAAAATTATTGTGTCTCAGTGATTTTCACAAATTATAAAATCACTTTTGTGGATAATAAAAGAACAGATCCATTACTTTATGTGTTTTTGAGGTTTTATATCATTCCATAGCTTGTTGGACCAAGTATATATGTTTGCATCAAAATGAGTCATCCTAATGCTTTTCTAATGTGGCCAGACATTGTGTTCAGGTGAGACTATTTCTACATACAAACCTCTGAACCACATACAGTAAGAAAACAATGTTATATTTCTCACTGCTTGGTTCAGGCTAACAGCACTCCCACTCTCCATTTACTGCATTACGTGACTGTCTTCACCATCAGTGCTCTCTTTCTGTCTCACTTGTTCCAATTGAGAGTCACTTCTAATGGTGTTTTTACAAACAACTGATAAATCCTGAAATTAATGTTTAGTAATAATGAAAACATTTTCAAGTTCAAATTTTACAAGCCAACACTTGAGGTGTCTCCACATTTACATTGTCACATATTTTATGTATGCCCGAGAAGGGAAGGCATGAGCACTGTAACCTGATCATTATTTTTGGCTTTTTTTTCCCCTCATAGCTGAGTGGGAATTACATTTAAAAGTCAGTTAAATGATGTGGGTTGATTCACCCTTCAATCACAACATAAGCAATATAAGAGTTTTTATATTTTTTTCCTGGTCTATCTCTTCTGCAGAAATTATTTTCTACAGAGCAGATGGAGTTTGCCGAGTCCCACAATAGCAGTGGTGCCCTTCCCCCATGTCCTCAGTAAAAACTCCATACTTCTATGTGAATGCGAGTTAGTGTGATGAATAAAGAGTGGAAGCAACAGGGCATAGGGGGACTTCACACTTTAACAGCATGTTTACAAGTCATTTCAAGAACTGCAGGAAGGAAAGAGGCTTGGATTAGTTTTCTCAAGAAAGCCTTCCACTCAGAAATTCACATGCAGAGACTTTGGAAAACTTTCCTCACCATCTAAACTATGTTTTCTTGAAGACATAACATCTCATAATAACTTGTTAAGACAGGTTACATGAGTAGAAGATGCAGTAGATGTCATTTTGAGAGGGGCAATATTTCAAATAGTAATGGAAAAAAAACTGTATGAAGACCATGAACCTATAAGTAAGGTTTTGATTAAAAAAAACATGAATGAGAGGGCCCATAAATAAAAAATGGTGCAGGAAAACTGATGACATGACTGGTGACAGCAGAAGAGCACTGACTGGGGCTTGCTGAGACTTAAAGCCAGAAAAGAAGTCTAATTATTTTCTCATTTTTCCCCCCCATAGCCTGCTATTCTCCATTCAGTACAGTTCACTAAAAGAGACTGCCAGAGAATGCTTTTCACCTCTTGAAGTAAAGCTTAAATCCCCACCCCACCCCTATCCCCCAGCTCAATCAAATCAATGTTACTCAGTTTTTTTGTAAAATTATTCCTTCTGTAGTGCCCACACTGTTTTACTATGACATACAGATGGATTTATCTGACAGCCAGATGCTTTTTCTTGTTTGACAATAGCTTGGATATAATGGAATGACTGTCGTGAAAATGATATTATTTTTACATACATATCATACATATTATCTTTGTATATGCACCACCTTTCTTATCTTCGTTGATATATTGGGGTTTCCATACAACATTGCTAATGGACTCAACACTTTTTAATTTATTGCGTTGGTTGTATGTATTTCCTTACTTGCTTTTTTATTGCATACAGCACTTTCAAATTCCAATTCTAATATCTGAGTATTCTGAAGAATCAAATGACAATTTTGAAAGGGTGTAATATCATCATCAAATCTGTGGTATAACAAGAATAAAAATAATTGCGAAGCTGTAGGTTTCACAACCATGAAATAAATATTTCTGCACAAAGGAATCATTGAATCTGCTGTACTCTACATCTACACTGTCTTATCAAATATTCTGCTTGATTTGGAGACCACACATTGACTGAATGTAAAGTGAGAGAACGTTGTCAAAATCAGCATTAAACATCAGTCAATGACTTCCCCTGAGCTGAAAACACTATTTATTTTTAATCAAAGCGTTTGTTATACTCGTGTGGATGAAAGTGCCCATGTCTTGTATTCATAGCGTTGGACAATCTGTCAAGAAACTATTTGCTTCACAGCTAGTTTTGCTCAAGGGAACCAGCAGTAGGTGCTTGCGGTCACACTCAAACAGTGAATTGGTCAGAGGATGGATCAAGCAGCTATTCATTGATTCCTCCAGAACTACTACAGTGTTAAAAGGGCAAAGAACCAAATCAGAAGGAGGCTTTTAAATAAGATAGTGGTGAAATACGACTCCACAAAGCAAATAGCTCAATCATGTCCACTGTCAGAACTAATCAGGTTCGAGCAATAACTTACTGATCATAAATATTGTTTTCTACAGGAATCAAAACAAATACCTGCTCAAACCAAGGTCATTCACATCTGTCGCCAATCATATCAACAAAATAAACCTCTGCAGGCCTTCTGTACCCAGAGCAGAAGTGAGAGAGCAGGTGATGGAAAAGTTTACTGAGTTAAAATGAAGAGCGGATGGTTCCAGAGAAGATGATACAGAGTTCAGAAAAGCACCTGGGATTTGATGCTTTTGTAGCCGCATCAGAGATCTGATGAAATGTATTATGCATCATTTCCAAAGATCCTCAATAAAGACACGGCCAGGTTTGGATAGAGTCAGCTTCTGAATCCAGATGTCTGGATGCCTTTAGCTCTGGTGATGATGAATAGGCTTGTAGAGACCATCAACAACTTGTTTCTCCATTATCCCAGCCACAGCACAGACTGGCCTCTTGTCTGCATCAATTTGAGTTGAGGGTTGACTTTGCCGAGCCTGCTGCAGACGACATACACTTCTCATCAGCTCCTACTGGAAGCCTGGAGTAGAACCTCTTTACAGTGAGCACAAGCCACTCACAGTAAAAACACAAAAATATTTGGTTGCTCACATTCCAAGGTGCTCCAACTCAGTACTCAGGCTCTCCCCCTTTCGACTGTATGACCAGCCTTAAACCCACACCAGAAAGAAAGAAGTGATTATGCATCCTTTTAGTTTGTCCATGGAAAGCCAGAATAATATCTGCTTAATAAATCTCCCTGCTCTCGATTCTCCTGTGTTGTTGTTTTCTATGTCATTTGATACATTTATGAAAAAAATCTGCAAGGAACCAAGGACAAAGATTTTTAAAAATCCTCCTACGTCAAGACTCTGTCAACATCTTGACCTGCGTACACACACTGAAGTCCCTGGCTTTTCCTGATACAACATCACACGTCTTGAGTTCTGCATACAATCTCTGCCTAATTACAGCAGAGAGTCCCACTGCTACCCTCTCTGCCTCTGGGCTCCTCACAGCACCAGGCTGTGCAGAATAATCTAAACAAAGATTTGGCCTTACCATACTCTAGTTATAAGATGCAGCACACCCCCACCAACATAAACACTGCAGCACCAGACCGAATTAAACTTATTGATGAGGTACACAACCCTGTGATAATTAGCTCTACTGCTAAATCTTTAAATCATCTCAAATCTCCCTAAGCTTAGCAGTCGTCTCCTCATGATGACTAATCTGCAGAGTGTACGCATTACCTAAAAAAAGATAAGGCATAACAGATGTCCTCTCCTATAACACATTGGGAATTTCTGGTAGATGTGGCAAGGTCTTCAAGATATGCAAGCAACAGTGTGAGGGAGGACCACCAAGGAGCATCAGGACACACAGACTGGGAGTCTGGCTGGAGTAAGCCTGGGTGCCGCTCTGTCTGAAGCCATAACAGACAATGTTGGGTGACCACAATGTAAAAGTAGAGTGTCTGACCACAAAAAACTCTTTTTTTCTTTTCTTTTTTTCTCTCTCACTATCTTTTTCTGTGTCTCAATATGCTTTGAAAGAAAGCACTTACTCATTTGAAAAGAGTAAAGGAACAAGCGCCAAAAAATATCTGGCGCTCGAGAAAAAAAGAACTATTAAACATTATTTAACATCAAAATGTCAACATAAAAACACTGTTTGACACACCAAATTTGTAGGACTGCACAGCTGCGATTCCAAAAAGGTTGAGATGCTATGAATAATGTGAATGTAAAAAAAAAAATGCAAACATTTGAAAATCTTTTGCTACCTTTTTTTCCATTACATGCAACTCTAACTATGCAAAGACTTGCATTTTAGTCTGAACCAAATAAGTATTTTATGTTCATCATCAGCCCTAAGCAGTAATTTAGTCCCACAGGCAGAATAAAAAGGGACGCACGGACTGTAACATCACCTGCTGGTTTCAGAAGAACCGTAGTGAAGCTGAGGATGGATTTCACTTGCAGTCACCATTTTGGCAGTGACTGAATTACATGAACCACATGCTAGTTACGCTTGCCGCAGTTCAAAAAGCGAGACTAATGCTGTCTTCACCAGCATTTGCATTTTTTTAAAGAAAAGAGAAGCATTTTTTCCCTTTATTCTTGTGACTGAAGTATTTATCCACCCTCCTACATTTTAACTACTTTATACTAAAAAAAACAGCAGAATATCTTACTTCGCATTACCCCTAAGCTAGGGGGAGCGAGGACTACACCAAAGGTGTGTTTGTCACGTGTGTCTGTGTTCAGTTCAGCCTATGACTAAACTCAAGACTCAGTTGTGTGCTGGTGTTCCTGTCACCCAAAGCACCAACATTATTCATTATTCAACTCTGATATTTAATGGTTTATTAAATATTCTAGACAAGGGAATTATTAAAAATGCACCCACCTTACAGTTGCCATTGGTTTCAGGGGAAATCATGTTCTGTGATCAAATATTTTCCTTGACCAAGCCGCAATATAAACATGTTTAGTTGAGCTCTAAAGTTGGACATCTTAACATGGGGGCCTGCAGGGATTGACTCAGTCTTAGAGTAAGCTTGAATTAGTCACTCAAAAGAATTGCATTTTTTTAACTTAATTGTTCACCTCTGGAGTCTCCTGCATATTCGGTCTAGAGAGGCGCTGAGAGCTTCCACAACACAATTCTGTTAACAAGCATCTGCAAAACATCCTGCTCTAGCTGTGTCAGTGCAGTTCCCACATCTTGTGACCACACAGAGCGATAGCCTTGGCTTTGGAATCCTGCTTCTATTTTGTTTGTTTTGCTGTTTCACCAATTCTTCCCTGAAACACACAAGCGGAGCTGAGGCACTGACAGATCGCTACACCAAACTTATCCCATAGACCTATTCAACCTTATTCATAACCAACCTCAATCTAACTGAGATCATGAATAGGATCTTCTCTCCACACAGTACATAAGTGGATTCTATGCTATTTCAATGCGCTTGCTGGGCTCACCAACATTTTTCTCAATCATTATTTATTTCAGCTGGTCCTCCCTGCAGCATTGAGAATAGAGGAAAAAAGGGTTTGAGGTTGCTGGCAGGACGAAGCGATACATTCTTTCTAAGACTCAGGTTCTATGTGGAGATATTTTACTCCACAGTTAAAATGACTAAATATTTGTATTGAAATTTTTTTAAAGGCAGTTTCATTGTGAATGGAAAGCTTCATTATCAGAATACTGTTTATGGATTTGTGTTTGTAATATTTTTCCTTGTGAGTGATTTTTCTTACCTGGCTAGCTGTCACTCTGCATCTGCTGTCCAGTCTGGCGGTTCCTTTTAGACAGCACAGGACTGGATGGGTGATTTAGCACACATTTGACTTGGAACAGAATGAATATCATGAGCAGATGATGCTTCCTAATGCCCAGCTAGCTGTGCCAACTGCCTTGCACATGTGCAGGGGACCATAGACAGTGAGAACAGAAGGCCTGGCAGGCCTCACCACAGCAAGACCTCAGTTTGCCCCCCCCCCCCCCCCCCACACACACACAGTCATCCACAAGGAGGACAGCACTAAAGTGCATAGTTGTCTCTATTCACCAAAGTATAGTAAAAGTGCTTTTGTGTTGACTCTGAACACAACAACATGACAAATTGTCAGTACAGGTATGTGGCAACCACCTGCAGTCCGATTTCAATCTGTTTGCAATTTGCACACATTTATTTCTTACATCATCAAATTGGATAATCAGGAGCCTGATCTGACTGGGACCCACAAGACACCCACCCACAAGGTGCTTGCATCACTCATGGAAGGCCTTAGTGTCCCCAGGCAAAAGATGTGCTGCTCTCACCTGCACTAAACCACATGTCACCAGTCCACAGGGAAACAAGGGGAAGCGAAGAGGTGAAACTGGATCACATAGGAGACAAAAAAGTGTGGGAAAGGAAAGTGGGAAGAGATAAGAAGTCTGGACAGACAAGGAAAAGGAGAAAAGAGAAAAACACACAAAAGACGAGAAGGAGATCCTACCCCTAAGAGTCAGAGGACAGACATTAGAGGGACCAACAGCTGGATCCAGCTGCTGAGTAACAGCTTTGTCACAGCTGCAAGAGGCTGACTGTCGCTCCGGAGACGTTCAACTGTTTTCTTTTTTCCGCTGTCTGTCTCCTTTCACAGCACTCTTACCCTTTCATAGAAAACTTTAAGCACTGCTGAGAGGTCGGCCTCACCTGCAGCAGACAGACCCTGTTAGTGAAATATCTTGTCCCACAAGCCCCTCATCCTTCCCTGCCAGATGTAGACTGGAAACCCCTCCAAAAGATTTTATATATAACATCTCTAACTTGAATGCATGCTAACATTTCAGATGATTGGTTACATTCTGTAATGATTCTCTACAACCCCCATGAATGCTTATTTTACCACTTGAAGAACAGCTACCAACAAGGAGTTCTGATTGCAAGTTTTGAAAATACCCGCTACTTTTATACCTCTCACACCAACAATACAGCTGTAACTTCATTGTTTAAAACATGTACATAAATTTAATAAAAAGGAACCTGTTACTTCTGCAAAGCAATTGGCTTTCTGAAAAAGTGGTTGATACAGTTTGATTTGCTCATTAAAACTAAATTATAAATCTTTCGAGACATTTATAAAAATGCTTAAATAAAAAAATCCCTCATCTCAGCTTGAAAAGTGAGACGTTACAGGTTTTATGGAAAATCTTTGGTTTTTTCGCTTCTTACCACACAACAAAATTATTTTATTGTCTCAGGCTCTAGAAATTGATGTTGGACATACAGAAACCATACTACATTTACAATTTTATATACCCGTATTGGCCCGAATATAAGACGGTGTTTTTTGCATTGAAATAAGATTAAAAAAGTGGGGGTCATCTTACATTCGGGATCTAGACATTATACCCATTCACAACGCTAGATGGCGCCAGATATCTTTAAAGCAAATACTGAACTTAATCCCCCAGGCCAACGCGAACCCCTGTCACGAAAAAGAAAAAGAAAAAGAGCGGGAGCACGAAGAAGAAAAATACAAAATAGCAGTAAGAAAGAAAAGAGAAGAAAATAAGAGGAGAGATAACAGAAAATGGAGAAGCGTAGCGTCAATCTGGAGAAAAGTGGGTCGAAGATCGGCCAGGTTTACCGGTAGCTGAGGAGAAGTTAGGATGCAAACTTCAAGATTATGGTGATAAATGAGGCAGAGTCTGAGGCAGAGGATGTTTGTGAGGAGTAATGTTCTGACATGACAGATATCAGCTACTCTCAAGTTCAAACCAGTTTGCATTATTTTATTGCAATGTTTTTCCTTATTCAGATTTGTTTCAAGACTACAGTTACAGTTAGACTTCACTTTCATGGTTAATGCAGTTATTGCAATTTTGTTGTTTTATCACAATAGATTGGTTTACATTCAAAAACCAGAAGCCATTCATTTACAAATGTGATTGCACTTTAGTTTACATATTTAAATTTTCAGAAATTAAGATGCGATAGACAGTTTTTGCATGATTTGAATGAGGCAAAATAACATGCTTTTCTCTCAGAATATACTGTTATAATCATTTGTTTCAGATGTACTGTAATTATTTTCTGTATAAAAATTAAATTTGGCGTTTAAAAATTCTTTTTTCAAACTTGAGTCTTGAAAAAGAGGGGGTCGTCTTATAATCAGGGTCGTCTTATATTCGGTCCAATATGGTACTTTATGATTAAGTTACACATTTTAAAGAACAACAAATAATAAAAGGTCCCAAAAAACTGCGATTAGTGTTGTCTTTTTGGTGCTCAAATACCCTCAACTTGGTTTCTCTACAAATGAACAAATCTTAATCTCAGCTTCGTATTCAAACATATCAAATTGAATGTTTAGTGATAACTTTCTCCTCTTCCTGTGCTGTTGGAAACAGAGGAGTAGTGGATATGCTGATGGATGTATGAGCACAGTAAATGTGCTCAGCTGTCTAAAACACAGAAACTTTGACCTGAACACCCACACTCTATCCAGATGTACATCAGTGTTTATGTTCGCTTCAGTGCCCCTGCTAGGCCCAGGAGTAAGTGTTCACGGAAGTATTACATTTGAAAACACATTAAGTAGCACATCCAGTTTCCCGCAATTTCACCATTCCATGAAAATACTGTTATATTGCAGAGCCACAACAAAGCATGATAGCGGAAGGAAAAAAGAAAGAGAAGACAAAAGAGAGTCAGCATGCCTCAAGCTAAACCAATCTCTCGGGTGGATAGACCAACCTCTTATTAAAACAGAAAAGTAAGCATTTTCACACAAATTACTTCCAAACACACTGTCTGGAAAGAATTGATTAGGGTTTGTGTGTCAACATGCTAGTGTAAAACAACTGATATAACTCATCTCTTTAGTTAATCTTCTTTGGGTATACTGGAAAAGTTTTAGTCTATGTGAGATGTTAGCAAAGCTTCATAGAAAGAAAAAGTTGACATTTACAGAGTGACTGAGGAAGTTTGGTGCCCCTTTCAGTCAGAATGATTGCATTTTACGTGACTGTTTAGTCAAAACAAGCATTTTTATGCACTACACAGGCAACTGTTGGCCGCTGAGTTTGACATTTGTGGATGGTATTTAAGATTTACAGATACATTTCTTAGCCTAGTTTTTTGGAGAAGCAGAGAGCTGCAGAAGTATCAAGTAGCTATTTTAAAAATGTTACTTAGTTTTTTTGTAAACCAGTTGATGACAAAATAAATTCTTGAAAATCCCAGCTGTCACTTTTATTTCAAGTTTATGTCAGAATGGATTCTAAAATACAAATTCAAATTCTCCTATGCAGCTGAAAAGTATATTCTAAAAAACAAAAAAACATTTGTAGTTCTCTTACTGCTGCGATCAAAGACACTGAAATGAAGGTCATTACTCCGGCTGTTTCATATATACTATTTATTACTTAAGCTATGTAACAGCTTTAAAATGTTCTTGTCAGTTCAGGTGTAACCCGTGGATTCCGGAAATGTAGTTGATTGAACAAATTGATAGTGATAATACTATGATCAATTTTTTCTTTCGGTCTATAATGGAACTATGGTATTCTTTCACAAACTGAAGCTTGAAGGCAGAGATTGGAAAAAACGAGACAAAAGTAATGCAGGCTTTCAAAAGTTCCCTTCGAAAACTAAAACCAACGTCTTTAACTTCTTTAATCAAACATTGATCTGAGTGTACAGTACAGAACAAAAATTGAGAAATTTATAACCTCACTACTCAACTGCCACATTTTTAGATTAGATTAAACATCTCAAGGACACCATGGTTTACAAAACAGGAAAGTGCATTATTAGCACCTGCCTGGTGGTCGCCAGTAGGTGGTTACTACACTATAGACTGCTGAAATCTAAGGAACTTGTGTAAAAAAAACACATTCTTTCAATCATTAATGGTTTCTTCCCAATGCAATGACTATTCCTTTCCCCATGGACTAGTTGCTTTTATGTTGCCAGGAATGGAGAATAGATTTCGAGTACCACTTCACTGAGGTACCTCTTTCAACAAGGCAGCCTTTAAAGTGCTCAATGAAATAATGTATTTGAGACTGACTGTAACTTAAACTGACTGTCGCTTTAAACGATTTTAAAAGACAGGTTTATGGTATTGTTGCAAACCAAAGCATTAAAGTCCTACACAATATGCTGAGGGGTTTTTTCAAACGAACTTGTGTGTCTCATTGAAAAGTTGCAAAGGTATCGTGAGTCAAGCAGCACATATGAACTAATGAATGCATGTTTACATGGCAAAAAAATGGGCAAATGTTCCCTCTCAAGCAGAAATGGGTGTTCGTCTCATGTTGCTGAGGGACAAGATGTCCATTCAATCACGAACATGGGGGAGGTGGGTTTAAAAATTAGGTCTGGCTTGTCCTCACGCCCAGCTAATGAGATATGAAGTGAGATCAGATAAGAATTTTGAGAGGGACAGACCTACAGACAGACAAGGAAGGCCCCCTACTAATGTCACCACCAACCCTCATGCCAGCGCTTGTCAGGGCTTATTTCCTCTTCAGCTGGCTGGAGACCCCTTCATGCTTCTTTAGTGGAGCCAGATGGACCCCCCCAAAACAGAGGGACAATTCTTGAAACGACAGACTTAAAAAGATAGGAAACCAACTGGAAAGTTTCATTCATTACAAGTAAAATAATACATAGGATAATTAATGGTAAATTACTTTACTGAAACTGGGGTGAGGAAGTCTGGCATGCATACCTCATAATTCCTCGTTATATGAGATTGTGTATTTCCCTCCTTCATTTAAGTCAGTTGAAAAGCCCTGATCATTATTGTTCTAATTTAATAAATAATCTTGAAGTAGTTACCCTTGCTATCATTCTTCGACACTGCACAGTGACAGTGTCATGTAATAGCATGTTTTCTTGCATTGCAATCCACTGTACAACATAGAGATCAAAAAAATAGTTGAAGAGACTATATTTTGGCATTTGAATAAATCAGATATGTATTAGATTACAGGAAGATAATTTGTTATTGTGGTTTCTTCTAACATCAGATCTGTGGTGTTCTATTCATCTACATTTCATCAATAAAACTTTAAAAACAGAGCCAAGCTAAATAACTAATAATGGAGAATAGAATTAATAATAGCTCATGAAATGTATTCACAATGCAAATGTGGTTTTTAAAATGTTGTTTTTCATGTCATACTTGATTTCCACTCTGAAGGATGACCCATTTTCATCTCATATATTAAATTACAAGACTGATTGCTCTTAACAGGCTTAAGTTCTTACATTTAGCTTGCTTTTTTTCACAGAATTCTTAAGTCATCCATAACAGATCTATGTATAACAAAAAGTGACAAACTATCATAGGAACGGTATTCTGGAGCCAGACTACAGCACAATAATCATAAACTGCTGTGATGATGACGTATTGGAGGGACAAAAATATCAAGCTGCTTCATGTGTTTGAGTGAATGATCACAATATTATTATCGCAATGGTTGTTTGGACAGTATTCCATATGGAAAAGGGGAATTTGTGATATCATCTGAAGAGAGTAAAGGCAGTCATCAGATGTTTTGTGGAGATGTTAGGATGTAGAGCTGGCACCCTGAGTAAGAACAGTCTGTTCTCAGACAGGCATGGCAAGCACATGTCTACAGCATCCAGGTTGGCTAGAAAGAGGCCAGAGAGCAGTGGTTTTATAGAACAGTCATCAAAAATGTCATAGTCTGAGACTAGCTTGAGTGCAGGTCCTGATGTTTTTTGAAGGCAATCAGAGAAAACCCAAAATCTGACCAGCTCTAGTTTAAAAGAAAACAAAATGCTGGATTTCTTCTATTTTCACAGACCATGAACTTCATGCCACACTGGAAAGAGTGATCATAGAACTTTTCAGTTCTCCAAAAACTACATTTTTTAATTATTCTTTGGTTCTGCTTCAAAATACTATGATCAATTTCAGTACATTCTGCTTTCTCCTCATCCTTGAGGTCCCTGTAATTTATAATTATGGGACCTCCCACAAAAAAAACCCTTGTAGCTTCTATTTCTGCAGACAAGCCAGAAGTCTTGGTAAAGGCTATGTCTCCTTTTACCCCTCCCTCTCCCAAGGCCAAACCCTGGGCCAAGATCCCATCTGTCTGAACGGCACTCTGTATCCAACTCCTTGATCCTTGCAATATTACAGCAGATTCTTGTGAAATAAAATTTGTTTGAATATCTGTACATGAGTAATGACTTACGTGAAGCAGAAGCTATATTTTTGCAAATTCTACTTTTTAATAAGAGAGTCAAAACTATTTTAACAATATTTGAATGAAAAGAAAGTGCAGTCATAATTGCTGTCATTTGTCAAGACTTTAATTTATCTTGTCATCTTGGGCCAAACCAGCCTAATTAAGGTGCCTTTTCAGAGTGAAGTGACTTGTATTTCTTTGGATAAAGGCCTGAATTTGTCTCTGTCTGTGAATAAGTGGAAAAACCCTTTGTGTCTGGTCTGACAGAAGAGCACTGCCTCTGTTACCCTGGAAACAACTTTGAGAGGTGAAAAGGAGGACAGCCAAAGACGAGATCATCTTGGCCTAAAAATGCAGGTAAATCTTCATGAAAACACTCCAATTTAAACAACTTTAACATTTAAAAAACAATTATTCTCAGGGACTGGCTCTTCATAAAATTTCTTTTGCCTCCTATTTCTTTGATACATTAGTATTTGGTCTGCTCCTCACAGATGTCCTAAAATTGAGTTCACACTATTAAATGAACTCCTTAAAATCAATCAAGTCACACATTGAAATCTATTAAAAAAAAAAAACCTACCTCAAGAATACAGGTTCCCGGAGCTGAGTTCTCCTTGACTGACACATTGTAGAAGTTCTTCTCGAAAGCAGGCTCATTGTCATTTATATCCTGAAGCACAATGTTTACCACAGCAGTGGAGGACAAGGGAGATTTACCGCCATCTATGGCCACCACAGTTATACTGGGATTTGGGTTCTTTTCATAATCCAGCTGTGAGAGCGTGGTGATAATCCCTGTAATTGAGTCTATACTGAACCAATTTGAGTAAGCACCTTGGTCTTGCAGGATGCTGTAGCTAATGTCACCATTGGGCCCCTGGTCTTTATCTCTAGCTGTCACCTGCAACACAAAGCTCCCCGGAAACACCACTTCAGGGATGACCTGCCTATACAATGGCTTGTCAAACAGAGGAGGGTTGTCATTGACATCAGTCACCTGGATGACGAAGGACGATTCTGCTCTGAGAGGAGGTGTGCCTGAGTCTGTTGCCATCACCCTCAGCTCATAGACATCTCTCTCCTCCCGGTCAAGAATCTTGTCTACACAAATTAGGTAGATTATGCTATCCTTTGTAGTCAGGGCAAATTTGCCATCGCCTCCCTCTAGTGAAACGTTTACATTAGCATACTCTCCATAGTCTGGGTCAGTGACTGAGATCCTGGCAACATACTGGCCTGGCTGCGCACCTTCAGAGATTCGGGGAGATCCATCCTCACTGAGAAAGATAATAGTCATGGTAGGCTGGTTGTCATTGTAATCTCTGACGTGAATGGTGACAAAAGCATTGGTGACCTCTGGCTGGGTTGCGTTGTCTTGTGCCTGAACCACCAGCTCATGGACTCTCCGCATCTCAAAGTCCAGGGGCTTGTTGAGTGTGATAATGCCACTGTGAGAGTTAATATCAAAGTAGCGGTTTGGGTCACTTTGTCTCCTGTTGATTTCATACAACACCATTCCATTGTCTCCTTCATCAGCATCTGTGGCAAACACCTGCAGGATATTGCTTCCTGGCTGGAGGTTCTCAGATATGATGGCATGGTAGCGGCTCTGGTTGAAAACAGGAGCGTTGTCGTTAATGTCTTGTACAGTAATATCTAATGTCATTTGATCAGTCCTTTTGGGGGAACCTCCATCAAAGGCCTCCAGAGACAAAGTATACGTGGATCTTTTCTCTCTATCTAGAATGCTGTTGACCACCAAGTCTAAATAGAGAACCTCGCTGCTTGCCCTCCTGGTCTCCAAAGTGAATGCCTGGCCAACATTTCCATCCTTGATGAGGTAGCCCTGTGTGGTAAGCTCACCTTTATCAGCATCCACAGCTGGCTCAAGAGGAAACCTGGTGCCGATGGCTGTCTGTTCTGGGATTTTAAATGTTACTTGCTTTCTTGGAAACATTGGGGCATGGTCATTTATGTCATTTACCTTAATGGTCACCTCCACAGTTACACCTGTCATGGTAACTGCAATGAAGTTGTATCTATCCCTAATTTCCCTATCCAGAACTTTAGCCGTTTTAATAATACCCGTGCTTTCATCTATGTCCAAATCACTACCCACGCCTGTGCCCTCATGGTCTGAGATGAAGTACAAGGATGCTGTGATGCCAGGAGGAAGTCCAACACTGATGTCCCCTACAATTGTACCAGTTGGCTGTTCTTCATCTAGTTGTAGCTCAAGTGTCCCTAGGACAACAGGTAAATGGACTGTTTGAAGCTCCAAGGCCAGATACACTAATAGCAATATCCTCCTGCTCCACCATCCCTCAAGTTGCAAAGGTTCCATTATAGACAACCCGAAACCCTTGGCAGCTTTCTTCATTCTGGCTTCTCTTTAAACCTGGAAACACACAGAGAAGGAATGCTAAGCAATATAACAACTTGAGAAAGAGCAGAAGCTATATATAAAAAGGGTACCATTGCTGTGTCAAAATATGGAGTAAGTTTTAGAAAAATAAGTGTATGCATTAAGCTTTTTCCCATATGCTTTGAGAGCTCTGTTCCTAACCACAGCTCATACAATAGCACCCGAACATAACATTTTCATAAGTTAACACCTTGTTCCTCCTACATGGCAGAATGCTCTACTCCGCTAAGGAAACATTGAAAACCAAGGGTAGTACCTCAAACAGACAGTCTTGGCTGCAACCATTCAACTTTTAATTAATTTTTTTCAGGAATCGCTCACCATTCTATTTACTACACCTAGCAAGTGTCATGCAAGTCTTAAGGTGATGTCCTAGATTCAGCACGTATATAACCATATTTAACTCATATGTATCTTCAATTTCTTGTGGAAGTTAAAAGTATAAATGTTAAATAAACAGGAACTCATTTCAATACTGATTTTAAAAATGGAACAAGTGTATTAGAATTCCTTCCATAAACAGTGAGGAAGCTGTGGTGATGAACCCACACCACAGGAAAGGATTTGTACTCGAGAATGACAAGCATTGTGGATACTGTGCAACAATGACTGTCACCACCCTCTGTAGGATAATCTGAAACCACTGAGCATGTCCTACAAAAAATATATTTTTCCATTAATAAAGAGAGCAACTTTTAATTTTTTCTTTTAATTCAAAAACTGTAGTTTTATCAAAGTTCGTAATTGCTTTGGCTGGTCTGCAAATTCAATTAATATTAATCTGAATAGAATGTTTGCTGGTGAACATTATGAGATTATACTGCATAATATTTTGAGGAATTAAGTCTCCAGTAAAAACATTGCGGGGCGGCACGGTGGTGCAGTGGTTAGCGCTGCTGCCTCACAACACGGCGGACCCGGGTTCGAGTCCCGCTCTGTGCGGAGTTCGCATGCTCTCCCCGTGTCTGCGTGGGTTCTCTCCGGGTTCTCCGGCTTCCTCCCACCTCCAAAAAGCATGCGCTTCAGGTTGATTGGCCAGTCCCAAATTGACCATAGGAGTGTGTGTGTGTGTGTGTGACTGGTTGTTTGTTTGTTTCTATGTGGCTCCGCGGTACACTGGCATCGTGCCCGGAGTGTCCCCCGCCTCACGCCCTGAGACTGCCAGGATAGGCACTGGCACCCCGCAACCTGCGTTAGCGGATTAAGCGGGTTGGAAAATGAATGAATGAATGAATGATAAAAACATTGCAATGCTCCCCCCAGTGGCTTTACTGAAGCCTGCAAGAAAACAATTCTGTGCTTTCATGTGTGTGGATGCCTGTGTGTGTGTGTGTGCCTGTGCATGTGTTTGTGTGTGTGCCTGTCCTTGAATGCAGTGTGGCCCCATCCGTGTTAGCCATGGTGGTGATGGTGGGTTTAAGTGACGGAGCAGTACAGCAGAGTTGAGGGGCTCCATGTCGTCTACCTCTCTCCTTTCTCTGGTTTTGCAGAGTTGTAATTGAGGGCTGCTGAAAGTTGGCCACAAGCACACAAGATTCCAGACTCAGTTCAGGTCTGCCATGATCCGGAGCCTGCATCACCATCAATACTACCTTAAATGTCATAAACTGGACTGAATTCAACTTTGTGTAAAAATAATTTTTGAAAAATATAAAATGAAATCCTTTGTACATACTAATTACTAGTTCTAAGATCTTTCATGGTTTAGGAATAAAAATGAACCCTGGATCAGATTGCTGTGATCATTCCTAATTCATATTAATCTCACAGGGGTCATTATATTTGCAAATAACAGGCTCATAAAGCCAAGCACTAGAAAATATGATCCTGTGAGATGCATTGTGAGAGCTGCCCTTAGCCAAAACATAAGCACATCCAGAACAGTCTAAAAATCAAGGCAGGACATTTAAGTCACAGCCCTCACATGCTTTACTAAAAACTGGGGATGTATTTTACAATATATTTAAAGCACAAAGGATGCCTTTTCAAAGACAGAATCTTTGTTCAAATGCCACAACTGAAATACACTGCATTCTCTAGTTGAGCTATAGTGGAGGACCCCTGCACAATGAGCAGCCTAATGGATATAGCAGAAACTGTGGGTAGGCTAATTGCACAAGGCCAGGTTGAGAAGGACATATGGTTTTAAGAGACTCTGTTTTAGAAAAAAAACAGAACTTTAAAGCCAAGACATTCGCCGAATATATAAGAAATACTGCAACACCCAGGCCACTATTACTGAGAGGTTCAGGTTGGAGATTTAGTGGCCATTTAGAAAATTGGACAGAGTGTTGGGCTTAAAAAGAAATGAGCATGAAAAAAGAAAGTATTAATAATAGCTACTGATGGTTGAAAGCTGTTGCTTTTTATAAGGGAATCTCATTGTGGCTTGGATTCAGATTTTCCTTGCATCATGTCCTTGATCATGGTGAGTCTCTTGCTCGAAGTTCAGTCTCAGTGAAGTTTTGTAAAACTCACAAAAAGCAGCAATGACATTTAATGGTTTAATTTGCACATTGCAAAAGCTTTATTTAGGAGACTTTTCTCAAATCTAACAAATATGTAACTTATGTTTTACTGCTTTTCTCATTGTAAGCCCTAACTATATAGAACTGACCCACTTTTACTTGAATCCTCTAAAGCAAGTCGAACAAACAAATCCAAGGTTTATAGGATTTACATGCAAATGAAACTTCTGTTTGAGTACAATTTGATATCATTCTGGGAATTCTTTTTTCATGACCTTAATCAGAATCAAACTGCCTGACAGCTGGGAACGCTGGGAACCCTTCTATACTGTGATCTATATGGACAAAATGCATTATTAATTTTTTATGATAGCTGAAAACTCAGTTGACGATATCTTTTTAACTCTTCAATCTTCTGTGACTATCAGTTGTCTTCAAGGCATCCAGGTCTTCAGTTTGGCAACACTTAAATCAGTCTGAACAAACACTGCTGCCTCCTTCCACAAACCAATGCCCATGTTATACAGACGAATCCAAAACCTCAAATGGAACAAAATTATTTTTAACCATTTAAATATTGTGATTAATTCTTCATTTTTTTCCAGAGACCAAAGTGGCCAAGTCCTGTCATTGTCATATGATGAATCATCAAAATCCAGTGTCTCAAACTAAAATCCTTCACTACACTCAAGATATCTAACAAACTAAATTTAGGGCTTTCATGATCCAACCACAGCATTTGATATCCCAAGTTGTGACCACAATGCTGGTTGCTTCCCAATTCATTAGAAGCATTTTCCCAAAGACCACATTGCAACTGCAATATGGCAATTAATAAAGCCAACCAATTTAATGACTAACAGGCCAAAAGGGTCACCGACAGCGACAGACTTGTCAAAAGAACTTCTAATTTTATGCCATAACTCCAGTTAACTCAAAGAAAACATGTGGTTTTGAGAAAACGTCGGGCTGCATGAAGCTCATTGAAGCTATAATGGAACCCACAGACAGAATTGCAGATTGACTGGACATACGGATGACAGGCTTTGTACAAAGCAAACTAAAAAGCTTGAATGTTTGCCAAACTATTGCTTCCAAAAAGAGTCGTTTTTCTTTGCCATACATTGGTCTCTGAAACATCAGTCTCTCCGCATGGAAAAAGTCCAGGAAAAGTCATCACAAGCCTTTGCATGCAAAAAACACTGAGCTCTTGGCCTGAAGGTTTCTGTGACAAAAAGAATCATCTCATTCTCACAGCAGGAGCAGCATAGGTTGGTTCAGATGTTTGTGAGATGGTATGGATAAAATCAAAGAAACACACTTCGCGTCTTTGAAGATGCCATCATCTGATATTGCCTTGGCGGTACTAGTGGTTGCATCATTGAAAACACATGTGCATCGAATTACAGTAGCAGGGGTGCAAGAAGTGCAAGGACAACTTTACTACGGGTCAAGCCAGAGCTCATCTAATCAGTATAACATTCCTGTGTCCAATAAAATGAGATTGGTTAGCATTTTGAAAAACTGATGATGTTCACAAAGGTTTGCCACTTTCAGCAATGATGTACTGTTTAATTTTCTTGATGAGTTCAATCAAACAAAAGTTCCGAATTTGACATCCTTGAAGTATGTAATTGCAATACAGATCTTACATTAATGCTCTACTCTGCACAAAAATAAGTGAAACCACAGCAACTACTGCCAGGCAGTCACAAACTTGTGCTGGTGCAGTCATTCTGGAGGAAAAGCTTCTTGGTTTTTTTGTTGTTTTTTTCATTCCTTTTAAGGAACACTCGTTCTAACAACATACACAAGCTTGAAAGAAATGTTTAGTTCATGCACTGTGTGGATTCATGACATTATCACTGGAATGCTATAAAAGATACAGAGGTCTGCAATTTTGATTTTGTCAGTCTGCAACCATCCAGTTTTCTGTTTCTTTTCATTCACTTATGCAGGACTGCCGGACTCAAATACTAGTAGCTATTATTATTCTGAAAAGAAAGGATGGACGGATTGATGGATGGATGGATGGATGGATGGATGGATGGATGGATGGATGGATGGATGGATGGATGGATGGATGGATGGATGGATGGATGGATGGATGGATGGATGGATGGATGGATGGATGGATGGATGGATGGATGGATGGATGGATGGATGGATGGACAGACCTGTTAGGCTCTGGTTCGTTGGTCTCATATAATCGTATATGTGATAATCTGTCTCATTCCTTATCAACAGCAGAGGTGGGACATAATTTGAAAAAAGGACCCCTGCTGATGACTGATGGTCATGAGGGAAAAGACAGTCTACACTCTTCGTAATGTCTCAAGACAAAATAAAAATTAAAAAAAAGAAGAAAAAAAAGAGTTTAATTACCCTGCTGCACCATGGCAACCATTGCTCACACAGCCCAAGTGCGCGGTGATGGAGCGCAGCGAAGACTTCATTCGTTTATTAATTGAGAGGAAGAGAAACCCTCTCACGGCCAACACATGTCTGCTGACACAAAAACTGTGGCGGTACGAGGACCCTCATTAGGTATGTGCTCAAGTGCAGTTAGACGGAGCCGGAGGCTCGACGGTAGCGCTCTGGACAATAACAGACCTCCGGAGACGAGAAGGATGTCCCACAGAGAGTTAAAAAACAAACACTGTGGCGTGACGTGAGGTTTGAGTACAGCATCCAACTCTCCTAAAAGTGTGCTACTCATGTGTGACACTACAGCCATATTTATTATAAAAATTAACACTTGGATAGTAAGAAAAAGATAATTATTTTTTTATATGCTTACACGCAATCTATCCATTTAGGATGAGCAAAAACTAACAATCCAAACCAAAACTTTCTTCAGATCGTTGGAAGTTTTTTTTTTTGTGTGTGTTTTTTTTTTTTTTTTGAAGAAACGCATCCAATGGCTCTAGAACTCAAAACATCTATTACGTGATCATGAAAGCGCTGTAAACAAGTCTTCAAAAAATAAGCTTGACTTTCATCATCCCTACCTCAGAAAGTTAGACAACTGCAGGACGGAGTTAAACATCAGAATAAGTGAAAGAAAAGCTGCGGTTCTGGATAAATCCCACTGATGGACAACTTCACCGCATCAGGTTACTGTTGGAGCGGAGAGATCCCTGGCATGCCCTGATGGATGGGCTACTCACATTCATCTGTTGCTCCGGTGTGATTACGAGAAGTCAAGCCAAGTTCCAGACTATCCGAATCCGTCTCAGTATTCCCTTACGGCATTCAAAGTGAAAGTTACATCCATTTCAGGACTTAATAACCACTGGCCGGTGAAAGATCCCACCCGATGAGCGGTATACGTGCGTCTTTGCTCAAGTCCCGCTCACTTCTTTCCGACTTGCCAGACAGAAATGATTCAAATGAAACAGTAACTTGTGACGAAAACTTTCTCTGCGTCTTCTTGAAGCAGACGTTATCGACTATGCAGACATCCGCCGTATGTCTGTCCGGTCAAGGAGACGCTACCGCCGCACACTGAGTGGAACCGATGTGTGGCCGCCAGCTCGACGTCTCTCTCCAAACGTAATTTATTCAACACGTGACGGAGCGCAGCCTCCTGCTCCTCTGACGTCCACGCTGCCGCTGCCGCTGCCGCTGCCGCTGCCGCTGCCGCTGCCGCTGCCGCTGCCGCTGCCGCTGCCGCTGCCGCTGCCGCTGCCGCTGCCGCTGCCGCTGCCGCTGCCGCTGCCGCTGCCGCTGCCGCTGCCGCTGCCCCTGCTGCTGCTGCTGCCACAAGGAGCCACAGCCGACTGCAGAGAGCCAACCCAGGTTGTAGCTGAAGTTTAGTGCCACCGTGCTATGCTGAAGGGAAGTGTGAATTACAGACAAACCAGCTCTATTCCGTGTGGTTTATTTCTGAGATGCGACCCTGGTTCCAACTAAGAAGCGCGCAGAGGCTGCATTCACACTACAGACAAAAGAAGTAAAACCAGATTTTTTTTCTTCTTCCAACATATAACTCAAGTCTGATTTTTTTTCCCCACCAGATGGCGTGAAGAGCACAAATCACGTACATTCTGCTCTTTTCCATTCGAAGCCTAGACAGGAATCTGATGGTTGATGTGGCAGCAATCTGAAATGTCAGATCAGATTCCCACTGAGCACACTCACTTAAATGTTTTGTTGGAAGTGATAGACACATTGGGAAAAATGTGGAAAAGAACACTTAGGGATTGTTTTTCAATCCATTTTCAACATTTACCTCCACTTTAGCTGATAGCAGTGGCAGCATCAGGTAATCAGAAATCCTATCCTACAAAACCTTTCAGCTCCTTCAGAGGATACCAAATTTTTCACTGGTCAAAGGAGATATGCAAAACCCTGTGGCAAGTAGTAGTTCCACCCTGGGGTCTCCTCCCAGTCCGATATAGCTGGATAACCTCAAAGGTATGTTATCCTGGAGCCAGAGAATCACTGATTACATTTGGCGAAGGGGTTCGTATGATCCCAGGAGCTTGGCACAGAGCATAAATGAGTGAACCACACACTAAGGTGAATGTGAACAGTCAAGAGCCGATCTGAGAAAAAATGTCTGACCTGCGTCACTTTCACCAACCGTGTGAACATGAGACCAGCGCCACCTGAACGACTGGAAAATTCCTCTAAAGAAGTGCTGTTTGGAGTTGACGTTCCTTGACCTTGGAAGCCTCCTCTTAGCATCTGGAATCACATATTATTCTCCGCATTTTATGAGTTGTCAACAAAAATATTATTTAATAGTATTGGTAGATCTGGATCTGATTTTCAAGAAACCAGTCAACTGCTTTGGCCCAGGATTCACCCCATCCAGAATTTCATCAAAACCTGCTGACAGCCATTTGTGATATTTCACGCACATACAAACAATCATCTCGTAAAATCATCAAATTCTTCCTGGCTGAGGCAATAAAGATTAATGTCTTGGAATAAGTTTCACAAGTCTTGATATTTTTCAAAGGTTCACTTTTAAACTTTATCTCACTTCATTGATCCCAAAATGGGAAATTATCGTTATTCTCACACCATACACAGAGATGTTAGACATGCATTTATTTATTGCATAGAGGCCCTTGAACAAACACACAACGTTGGCATACAAATTAGTATAGGGAGGCAGCGTGAGGGGTCGTGACTTCGGGGTGTGCCACAAGCAGCTTGTAGAGGGAACAGCACCTTGCTCAAGTGCACCTCAGCAGTGGCCGGGAGGTGAGCTGACACCTCACTTACTCTGATGATGTCTGGCAGGAGCGGGATTTGAACCGCCAATGTCTGGGCGAGATCTGATCATAGGACGTCCGCTCCTCCGCTGAGCCACTGCTGCCCGATATAGTAAAACATTTGCAATATAGAAACAGGTTTCCACTCTGGAGTAGAGATCTGTAAAGTAAATGAAACTAGTTTCATTTTTTCTATTTAATTCTATATACTGTTATAATCCTTAAAGGGAAATTAAGAATGCACACTCTCATATGTTAGTCAATCACAATCACACCTTGCTCAAGGGCGCCTCTTCAACTGGCCAAACAGTCACATTACCTAGCTGAGGTTTCTTTAGAAGAGCCCGACCAACATAAAGAGTAATTTCCCTTGGGGATTATGGATGAATCAATATACATCTTCAATAAAACTCTCAAAAAATATCATATTCAGCTGCTAATACATTCAGGTGTTCCTGAACCATAGCGAGGATCTGCATAAATCAGCAGTACCTTGGGATAACAACCTCAACGAACCACAACATCACAGGGCGACCTAGATTCCTGGAGACAGAGATTCCATCAGATGTTGAAGTAAAGAAATCTCCTGAGGATATTTTTGCCAGTACCCCTAACTTTAGTTCACCTCCCCTCTTTAAAGGAGCACAGCCGGCATCACCAGTCAAGCCGTGAGAAGAGCTCTCTTTTATCTTAAGTGATGCCGGAGCCAAAACCCTGCTTGCCTTTCTTGTCACTTGGTGAACACTCTGAGAGTTCTTTAACATTAGCTGGTTTGTATTTAGAGCTTATAAACAACAGAGCAGCCCCGCCGGGGCAACAAGCATATTTGTTATTGAGAAACAGTTGGTAGATTGTTACTGGAGTAAGTGCATGCAACCAATCATCTTACATTCATTCTCTTCTTTTGTCGGTTTATTAATTCTTGTTGTGGCAAAGCAGTACTGACATATCTGAAATAATAAAAAACAGCCATCCCTACCACAGTTCAACATTTGTGCTGGCTTGAAGACTTTACCTCCTGCATACCTGCTTATGTCTCCACATGCTCAGTCTGTGAGCTGCCCTAGTGTATCACAAAGTAAATGGGTTGCAGTGCTGGCAGGTTCTCATTATTATTACACCAGGTGGCAGAAGGTCAATTTACACAGACATGTACACACTACCATGTCTAACGAGACACACACACTGTGAGGAAAGTCATCCAGCTGCACAGTCTGCCCTTCTTGTTCTGATAGCCTTCCTTCAGATTTTGGTCACAATCCAGATCATTATATGCAAGTAGAATTTTTCAAAAATCATTCTTAGCAATTTTTATACATGACATATAAAATTTGAAAAGTGCCTGTTTTAAAATGACATATTTCTAATTCCCAAAATGCTTGAATACACATTTTAACGTAAGATCTAAAATTAAAATTTTTTTTTTAAAAACATGAGTTGTAAGTCCAATTAATATTCTATGTCTGTTGATTCAAAACATTTACATTCATAAAACTCACATAAAATTCACTTCAAGAAGATAACAAATGATAATGATATGATCAAAAATGAACTTTTATTGTGTGGAATCAATTTAGTGTCAAATCTTATGTAGCTTCAAAAACTACTGAGCGATATTCTGGAGAAAATCAGCATCATGAAATATGAATTTTCTAGCATAAGCATGAAACTGGTGATGATACCAGTGATTCCAAATTACAGGAGAGGGTTTTCATGGGCAAAGAATCAAAATGATTTATTATGGACATGTTGCTTTTGCATGTATGGGAAACTGAGCTGCGTTATTGGATGTTTGTCCTCTTCTACTGCTGTCTGCAAATGTAATGAGATGAGGTAAGAAAACTAAATGAATGCATCTGATACATTTCAGCGTTTGGCAATGTTATAGATTCCATGGCATGATCTTGTGAAACACAAAGGACTGTTTTAAATCATCAGGATATGACTTAAAGAACATTTTTTATTGTATTATATTACCACAATGCTTCTTGAATGTAAATACTGTACACATAGTTTTACATACAAATGTCACAAACACTAGATGTTGAGAAGGCTCTCATATTTTGGAGCCAGCATACTAATCAGATAAAATGTTTACTGGACAGAATTGTGTATTCCTTTGTGTGTACTTTCACAGATGAGAAAATATAAAAAGATACAAAAGCCAAACTGCAAAACTGTCGATCTGATACATTCATGTTTTTAAAGTAAGCAGGCTGGGGATTCCACTGTTTATAAATTGTGTAAAAACATCAGAAGAGCTTGTATTTCACTTAAGTTTAGCAAAAACTCTGATCAGACTTTGCTTTAAATCTGAAATTTAATCTACATTCATCTTACCCAAGGTCCCATCACAATTTTTTTTTAATGTCTTTTTCATGTACACAACACTGCACTGAGTACAATCTTTGAGTTCAGTGCCTCTTTCCCACTGCTTGAGAGCATCTTGACTGTTGCTATGAGTCATAGGACACCATGAATTAAAAGAGGTTTGTGTATAAATCTGCAATTCTACTTTGAGGTTGGATGCTGTCCACATCACACGGCTGTGGTCTTGGTAATTTTACTGTGATGGCTATTTTAGAAACATTTGACCATGAACAGAGGACAAAGTACTAAGTTTGGCTCCTGTGGCTAAGCTGAGCATCCATGGAAGAAATAATATACAAATCAAATTTAATCAGCATTAATTTTCAGGTTTGTTTTTCCAGTAGAATTAATTCCATCATAATAAAAGTACATCAAAGGGATGGGGTCAATCCAGTTATTTCCAAGCTGCACCACACAACAGCAGTGTTCATTCTCAACATCTTACGTTGTAAATATTACCTATTATTTACTAGGGATTGTACTCATCATTACAAAATCTAAATATTTAACATACAGACGACTGGAGTCTTTGTCAGAATGTTTGTGCTGGTATGTGCATATGTAGGTAACAAAGCAGAGCTATTTACAACATTTAGAAAAATATTTTTGAAATGTATCACAACTTGGACAATAAAATTATAGCATCATACACTGATCTCACCAAATTATTCTGATACATGACAGACAATTCCAAAATTTGGAAAACACATTTAGTTTTGTTTTTTTCAAGAGAATTAACATAATTACCAGGATGATTTAATTATATCTTGGCTTTTTTATAATTTTTTAGTTTTGTGTCATGCAAAACAGAGGGTTTAGTCCAAAATTAGCTAAATCTAGTTTATTCCAGAGTTCAAAAACGAAGTGATCAAATTCAGCTGGAAGTACAAAGACATAAGGCTGATGCAAAATCAGGAAACAGGCACAGGTCAAAATCAAAGAAGTCCAAAACATGCATACAAAGCAGAAAGGAGTTCAATCAATGGCAAATTCAATATGCAAGATGGGTGGTATAAATGCTCAAAAACAAGGAAAGGGTGAGTGACTTATTGAGTAGGCTTGTAGCTGGCTGACTGGCAGACAAGGTTTGAAAGAGTGATAGAGGGTGAAACTGGGGTAGTAGTGGGTACAGGCTGGCCAGGGCTGGCTGAACACTGAGCAGGAGGGAGGGGATTTGAAGGAGCAAGAAGCTCCAGCAGGGTCCCTGACAGTTTTGCTACTTTTAATGACATTAAACTCTTTAAAGTAGAGTTAAATTATTTTAAAAATGGTGTTCTTAATTGGAAATAATAACTTTGACTCAACATTACCTAAACAAACAAAAAATAATAAATCTGGATCTTTCACTTAAATACAAATAACAATGCCTCAGTACAAAGTACATCTTGTTGACCAACCGGATCAATGGAGAGCAAAAGCTTTTTTTTATTTTTATTTTTTTCAGGTAGACTGTGAGGATATTTGATGGAGAGACCACAGTGGTGGTTTTGTGGATTAGGCATGTGCTCTAGTAGAGGTCTAACATAGATTTTTATTGGGGTAAAACATTATCCAGAGAAACCGCTAAGCCATTTCCTGCAGACTGTATTTGGGGAAATATGAGCTTTGGGTTTTTTTTAACCTGGAAAAGAATGTGCTTCACTTACTTGATGGATGATAAGACCTAAGATCAGGTATTGATCAAGTTAAAGAGTGTTGTCAGGTAAAGTACACTGTGTACTTGGCACGTGCGTGTGTGTTTGTCCACAGACTTTATATAAGCTTAAACTCTACTGTTCTTTCCAAAGATATCACAATAATAAGTGCACAGGTGGTTTTCGTTTACTTAAAATAAATGGTAAAGTAATTCTCTTCTTATCCTTTTTTGTTTAATCATGATGTAAAAAATCTTTTATTTCTGTTTAATGGAACAACGAAAGTTGAATGTAACTTTTTTAATACTACAAAATGAAGACTAACCAACCCTATATATTTGAATCAAATTTAGGATCTAACGTTACTGTTAGCATAGAAAAACCAAGACTCTCCACTGTACCCTGATGGTATAGCGAGTCATTAAAGTTGTTGATGACAATCACTGTATTTTCTTTGTCCTGGTTTGATGCATTGTGGGACATTTAACAGTCCTGACTAAGTACATTAGCAGTTTAATAAATAAATGGTTTCTTTTACTCCATTTTCATAATCTCTTTGATCCCACAGTTGCTCCTAAAGAACAGGAAATGGACTGACAATTGAAAGGTTCATCTTCTGTCCAGGCACCTGCAGAGGTGATTCTGCTGTTATTGCTGTTTCAAGGTCATCACCTTTACACAGCAGCCTAAAAATGTCACTATTTTCTATCTATGTGACCAGGAAGGTCAACGAATGCATTACCTTTGGTCCCATGTTTGTTTAATGAACAACTAACCATTATACTTTTTATGGTTATTTCATAGTGTTTCTAGTTGTTGATGTCATGATTTTGTTTGAAACAGAAAATACTCATTTTAAAAAAATAGTGATCATCATTTGCACAATTTTGGTGGAGGCAAAGCATAATGGGCTGGTTGCATCGCAGGAAAAACACAATGAAACATCAAAACAACTAGAACAAGAACTATAAAGAGAGTCCTGCCTCCAACAACACCACCATCACTGAACCTGATCCTAACCCTGTGTAATTTGAAAAAACTTTCTAAGTTTTGTCAAAACCAAATCCTCTGACACTTGTTTAGCAGAAGTTTATCTCCCATATGACGATGTTTGTTGGAAATCAAGGAGTCTGAATCTGCTATATCTCAGCTACATGTTGCAGCTGAGTTTCATACATGCTGGTAATGTCACAGTGGTATGTCCGTTACCCCAATGTGAATTAAATTATGTTATTGCAAATGAAACATCCATTTTATTTTCCTGAATACAATTATTTGCCCTCATAAAATTGGCACAATGTTGCATGAAAATGGTCTTATAAAGTTGAAGACACAGAAAAGGCCATTCAGAAATAGCATCTGTATCTTGATCTGCCTCAAATATTCCTCGGCCGAAAATACTTCCAAAATAAATTGTCAACAAAGTACATTGGCAAACAATCATTAAGCAACTGATGATCACATAATTAAGATTGAGTTCTATTCACTGTCTTGGTGACATTAATGGTAAACCTGCACGCTCAATGGTGGCCAATGTCTCATTAAAGTAACACACTGCAGTCAGTAACAACCTTCAGTTTCCTGTCCTGTCATGTCTCAATATCTGCAGTATGAGCCATTCATTGTGGGAGACATTGCTTTGTTGTGTTGTGTTTTGTTGTGTTGTGTTGTGTTGTGTTGTGCTTTGTTGTGTTGTGTTGTGTTGTGTTGTGTTGTGTTGTGTTGTGTTGTGTTGTGTTGTGTTGTGTCGTGTTGGGTCGTATTGTGTTGTGTGTCAAGGGCTTTCCAAACAAGACCCAATGTCTTTGGTGACAATAACTTACACACATTTACACTAACATTGTATGTGGGCAGATCAAATGAGTTCATCTGCTGTCCATTGCAGTAAATATCCAATGTAAACAGTTTAGCATTGATGCAAACCATCTTAGGGTTCACATCCTGTATTCCTGGAACCCATTCTGCGGATTGCTGGAGTCTCATCCAAAAGGTTTACATTCAACTGGTCAAACTTGGACACAGATTGTCAAAGACCATTTAGAAAGCCACACATTTTAGTACAAGTGAAGAGGGATTTTGAGTTCAGCTAAGTGCAATTGAAGCAAAATGAAATAGTCCAAGGACACAAAGTGAGAAGGTCCAGTGCTGGATTTTTGTGTTTCTTTACCCCCTCCTAAGGAGGGAGGCTTAAAATACTTTAATTTTTTAACAGGTCACAGCAAGATTTATGGTGACAGATGTAGTTATGATCATGCTCTCATGGAGACAGAGAAATAATTGGAGCACCATATGCCCAGTGAAACAACCTATCAATCTTCTTCTTCTTCTTTTCCTTTTGGCTTTTCCCTTCAGGGGTCGCCACAGCGAATCAGTTGCCTCCATCTAGCCCTGTCTTCTGCATCCTCTTCTCTCACACCAACTACCTTCATGTCCTCTCTCACCACATCCATAAACCTCCTCTTTGGTCTTTCTCTAGGCGTCCTGCCTGGCAGTTCAAAACTCAGCATCCTTCTACCAATATATTCACTATCCCTCCTCTGGACATGACCAAACCATCTCAGTCTGACCTCTCTGACCTTATCTCCAAAACAATAATCATAATCATAGAAATAAAATACTGTATCTCTATTGTATAAGAACATATTATTGTATAAGAACAAAAACTGAAAAAACTGTGTCTGTGGACACTAAATGACAAAGACAAAGATGTACCAAACATGACAGCCTTTTCATTGCTGCTGGGAGATTCAGCTTATGTGTTGTGATGATCATCTTGAGTGCTTCAGCCTTACAGAATGAAAATGAATTAATTCAATTCCTCCAAACTACGTATTTGTATTTACATTCAGCATCGGAACACATCACAGATACTTAATATTCTCTGTCTTTCACATCGTATTTCTTCAACACCACACACATCTGCTCTGTCCCTGGCTCTTATACAACCGTCTGACTTTTAACAATAACACCCACTTCAGAAAAAACATGTCTTTTGGGCTGTCGAGAGTGAAAGCTTTCTAATTAGTCTATCAATCACATAGTGCAGCATGTCGTTCTCCTGAAGGATGGAATTCCGCAGACATTGTTGGAAGCCTAACTGATTCTGATGGAGATCACTTTTAGTCTCCAGGAATGCATTCTGCTGTGCAAGAAAGGAATGCCCAGTATTCAGAGGGATGCTCAGGAATTCCCAAAACAATTACATTGTTCAAGCAAACATTTCTTTGAGGTTTGGGAAAAAGCCTCTAATCCCATTACTTCACACTGCAGTAATGGGAGTCTCCGTGCTATGACAATGCACTACGTTCTGAAAGTGTGGGCTCTTCTAGATCTGTCATTTTGAAGCACACCATAGCAGTAAGCCTTGGCAGTGAAATGAGCGATCACTATCAGGGTCAGCACAGAGCATACTGGGTAAATTCCTGCATCTCTTTACCGATAAAGCTTTACTGAACACTGTTAAGACTGCACATCTTGACCACAATATACAATCATAAACGGCATGACTGAAAAGGGAGCTCTTTCAAAGCATGTGACAGAATAAAATGGAATAAAATATTACTACTCAAAGTATTTTTCTGCGCCATGAGTCAGTTGCTGTGATCATTTTCTTTGGCAGATGAGAATTTTTTTCTTGCTTTCACAGGAAGCATAAATGATCCACACTCCCCTATCTCTATAAATTATAACCCTGTGTGGGGAGCAAATGTTGTCCTCTTTCACAACCTCCTCTCAACTTGTCAATTAGCATCAACACTTAAGATTATTGTCAAAGTAAATACAGATTTGTTACCAGCGGTCATGGACCAGGCTTGAGTTACAGGAAAAAAACAAAAATATCTCTTACTAAATATGGTTAACCTCTTTGAATCATATCCATATGGAGAAGCAGACCTGATGCAGACAGTGTCTAGTAGCAGTGTTAGTCTCATTATGCTCCATATGACCCAGAGGTTGCAAGGGTTCCAGCCCAAGTACATACTTTCTTGTTTGAGATTTCAATAGCTATCTTTATGTCAGACTGTAATAATGCTTCTCAAAAAGAAATTGACAATGTTCAAAGATCGATACTAAAGTGTTGTTTAGGGATAGGACATGCATCATCATGGCCACATGAGTCATACGGTCATGTTCATGAAAAAACATTAACATAACAAGAAGCAGGACTAACAAGAAGCAGGACTGAATACTTCGAAATGGTAAAAGGTTCCGCATAGAGATGCAAATTGAAACACTTTCTGAATGCAGACCGTGAGATATTTATTAAATTAAAATGAGGATTTATGCATTTTTAAAAAAAAACTTTGCTCACACTTCAAAATATATTTTTCCAAGAGAATTTCCTTACTGCACATTTTTATTATTGGGTTTAATAGTTACAATCAATTTTGTATGATATTTTTCTAACGTTGTACACATAAAATTTTCATTTTGTTTTCCAAACAAATAACATCATCCCTGATAGCCATAGACACCCTAAGAGTTATAGAGGAAGGTTTTACTGTCAAAATCACTCAATTATGATGAGATTTCCCCAACAGGAATACTGGATAAGACATTAAGTTTCTCTGGCCATTTGAGGAAGTATTCCTTGAAACAGTAATATTTTTTAACAATTATGTAAAGGCTATCCTTCACCAAATACCAATCACGATGATGCAAAAGAAACGAAAGCTGCTGAGCCTGGAGAAGTATGTTTATCCCCTGGGTTTTCTAAACCCTCTCCAACCTGGTGGGCTCAACATTGTACTGTATGGTTCAATACACTTACAGTATGCCTCCTCATCCTTTGGCTGTAAATTACATGTAATTTATATTCCACAAGTGCCAAATATGCACATGTGTGCTTCATTCGTACTGAATTCAAAAGTAATGGCAACAGATCATGAATAAAAGTGACTGAAAAAGTATAGTTTATCATAGGTCAAAATGATAGAAGATTCATTTATCAAAATTTTGACATTTAATTTTATTACCTCCTGCTTCAAAGCACTGATGTATTGTGATTGTCAGCGTTCGTGTGTTCGTTCGTTTGTTTGTTCTTTTGTTCATTTGTCCGTCCGTTTGTATGTCCGCCAAATATCATTGCAACCATTGAAGATAGAATAATGAAACAAAAAGCACTTTACTCGGGCGGCCAATGGGATGAAAATGAGATAATGACCTTGACCTTGAGGAATCTAGGTCAAGGTCAAATTTTAACTTTTGTACAATCAGGAAGTGGATAAGATAAATAAGAGGGAGAAGGCCAGTGTGTGTAAGACTACTTTCATAGATCAAAGCTACTGCTTTGATCTATGAAAGTAGGTCAGAGCACTAGCTTTGATCTTTGACCTATACAAGTAGGTCAGGGTAAGATTTTGATTTCAGGGGTGTTGCCGAATGTTGCAGTCTGGGACTGCATTGTTTCTTGGCATATTATAATTATGGATTGACATAATTCATAATTATAATATAATTATAATACAAAAACGGCTGCCTATGGCCTCCAGTGCCTCTGCTGTATTTATCCTTGAAGTAGAGCCTTCAAACGGTGCATTGGCCAGGGTCAGCTGCTGGATCTATGAAGCTCACCTCATATTCATATGGAGAATATCAGAAATTCTGTGACATCAAAGAGTAGAAACCCACAGCTGCGACCATGTACATCCATTTTCTGAGATCTGAACAGTTGGTCAGCTGTGATCCATGTCAAGTGAAAACTACATTAGGAAGCATGCAACGTAGTTTCTGGAGTTAAGTAAGATATATCTCAGGAAAGTGGAAGAAAAGCTTCTCGGAACATAAAAATATAAACATAAAAAATCTATATCATAATTAAGAAGAGGGATGGAGCATAAATGTGATGGGGTGCACTGAAAGATCCAACATCAAAATGTCATGCTCCAATGTTAGTTATGCACAGATGTGCATGAAGAGTGCTGCTATGATATTGTCAAAGCCATATGTGCTCTGGTCTGCACAAACATATAATCAGTAGCTCTCGATAAACCATCCGCTCTGGCCACAGCTAAAAATACACAAGTAAGGTTTCACATATGAAATTAGCAATAAATAGACTGATTCAGTCATTTAAATGGTGAAAGTAATAATTTCAATCCAGCAGACGTGGTAGATATTTTCATACAGTCTGTACCTTTTGCTGATTTTCAGACATTTTAAACCCAAATCTTCTGTCTGAGACACAGGAAGTCCTTTTATTTTGTGACTCATAAGGGCAAGATTTAGAGCCAAGGCCACTGGCAAGTAATTAAAACATAGTAAGACTAAATGGTAAGTAACATAATAAGAGGTTCAGGATGCAATACACAGAACAACACAGCTCATTAGAGTTATCAACCATTTAGCTCACAACCAGCGTTTCAAAGGTTGAAACCTATGTACTTTAACTTTTTAATATAGTTGAACCCATAACAAACCAAAATACTAATTAACACATTTTAAATCTTTATGTTTAAAGCTCCTGGTCTACTGCACAGCTGCTGCAAGTGCGGAAGGTATAATTTCCAGCTCTTGTAAAGAGAGGAAGTTCCAAAAGAACTCTTCTGAAAAAGAAGCTGAGAAGCTAAAATTACCTGACGTTTCATCATACTTTGCCTTCTTACCTATTCAAGCACCCTGGGACCTTCCTTATCCCAAATGGGATTTGTTGAAATTCCTCTGTGACCAATTCTTTCCATCATATGTGGAATCTCTATATTACTAAATTATGTTAACCAGCGGGGTCTCCTATGGGATCACTTCTGGTACACATGACAAAAAATTTTTGGAACCCGCAAATTAGCATTATAGATTTCATAAATACTTTTTAACAGGATGTCTCTTTTATGACCCCTCTTCTCATAGACAAAATAAAACATCAAAAGTCCAGTAATATTAAAAAACATTTTTCAGATTAAAATTGTGTTTTTCCTTGTGGTAAGTAGATAATTAAAACTTGTGCTCTCAGTGAAAAAGGGCTGATATATCAAACTCACTAACTGACATCCATAAAACCCTGTTTAGTCTCATCCCATTCTACTGTTTTACATCTGGACAATGATGAGTTCTACCGAAGAGGGAGGATTTAACCAACATGATACAGTGATGTCTTTTGACAAAGCCTAGAAAATTTAATATCTTTTGGACCACCAGGCAGCTGGAGGACAGACTGAAAGACAGGAAAGCAAAGCATTGCAGACATCGGAATTCAACAAGGAGGCATCACCTAATTTAAAGCTGCAAACATGCATATCAAAAGGTCTAACTCATCATTCTGACACAGACAGGGGAAAAATTGAGGGCGAGAGAAGGTAAAAGCCAGTAAAAACAGCATAACTTGCTTTGATGTGTGGTGTAAAACCATTTCATTCACAAGATTTGGGTGAGGAGGTTTCCACAGAGGGTTTACTTCCGATGTCATGCTTGGCTAGCCTGCGCCAAAGATGTTGTTTTAATTGTGTGCAGAGAGAGGGAACGGGCTGAGACAGCAGCGGGATAGAATAACAGGGTCTAATATCCATCAAAGTGTTTTTCTAATCACCACAGGGACTCTGCGGTATCAGAAGTGTCTCTCCAGATTATCTCGTGTCTGGTACTAACATCACATGCAGTGAATTAATATGTCAACTCTGCAATCATTAATAGGTGTCTTCGTGATTCTGTATTATTAACTTTACATGTCTATAGCGGTTTCCAATGGATCATATGCAAGACTGGACACTGAGACAAAACCACTGACAGTTTTATGCTCTATTTTAATCTGTCATTAGACATTGCAAAGTGTGTGAAAATTTTCTTTGGACAGCTTTCTTCAAACAGCACATTTTATTAACTGTAACAAGGAATTATTTTCATTTGACAGGGAAATGATGAATTAAGAAATGGTGATTTTATCGGTTGAGATCAAACACTTTACTGTGGGGGGAAAAAAATCTTTAGTTTAATAAAGTTAAAGTGCATTTTTAGTTATGAACTCTGTAAACTTAGCCATCTACACCTGAAACATTTTGTGCAAATTTATATTTACACTATACACTATATAACTGAAGGGCAAACTGGAATTTTTACTGCACTGCATCCAAAGGCTGCACAGTCAGATAGAGGTTTCTTGTAAAAAATAAAATATATTTCACCTCAGATTATTTAACACAGTACAAATTGTTAACAAAAAAGTATCACTGCATAGAACAGGTGACACATCAGTGAATGATGATGTAATGAACAAAAAAAAGCAAACTATTCTTGTACTCAACCATTTAAAGCCTTTCAGGATTTTGAGACTTTTACTTCATAAGTTTGATTATTTTTTTTCTTTAAAAACCTGATGTATACAATCAGACGTATGCATTTGCATTTTCCTTTCAAAAAATTCCAGATTAGCAAAAATTATGCAAATTAAAGCTGATATATACAGTATAAATGTATATAAACTTTTTTTTTTCATTGACATATTTCTCAGAAGACCATCTTCTACAAAATAAGATATTTTTCTGGCAATTATTTAATAGTTCAGCCTTTAAGACGCTAGTCAAGGTTTTCAATTTCAACATGCAACCTTTCTTTTTTTTTCTTTTTTTGTGGTTGTGGTTTTTTGCGAATTCACATGATGTGAATATGTCTTCCACATAGTGTGGTTACAGGAAAACTCTAGCAGCTGCTGGAATTTGAAACTGAAAGGTTACAGAATGTTATGAACTCCACCAAACACCAAACTTTGGCAGCGCATCCAGAGAACTGCAATATAACCAGTTACTATGTAAAGTGGAGGAAAAAGTTCTGCAGCTTTCTCACCTTTTTGTCAACATTGGGGTCAGACTAGGTAATATTTGGTCATTCATGCTCATAAATTTGGATAGAACAATATTTTTGGACTGTTCTTTAAAGGCAATTTGAATTTTTTTTAATCAACTCAGTTGCGAATCCACATGCTGGTGGCATATCCCAAGGCACTCGACCAAATCGGGGTGCAGTGCAACCAGTCTAAATGTAAGAGGGCTTCTTGTGGTGAGTGATTCCAAAACATCTGCATCTTTTGTGACATGATCTCCGCATCTGGCCTCTGTCCTGATTGTTTCTAGGGTGTGGGCATCCACCAGCAGCTGTAACCCACCACTCCCAGATGGTTCTGATAGGCCAAGTGACTTGCTGTTTGTTAGGCGTGGGGTGATCTTTGATCCTCTAACAACGTTGAATGCAGGGCTCTCGTGAGGAGTGCCTGAAAGGCCCTTGGAGCCTCACAACGGAAGCACAGCAACCTCACAGAAGGGCCTGTGGTGCACTGTGGTGAAAACAGCCATGGTAAAATGGCCTCAGCTGTGGAAAAGAACTCTTTGGAAACCCCCTGTGTCTGTCCAGACCCAGTCCTGCTACTGGCATTGTAATTGAGGAAGTAAACACATCTTCTTCTTCTTTCCATTCACATAAGTATAGTATTTAATATCTTGACATTTACACTAGCGTGAAAGGAAAGAAATAAGAAAAAATGTCACATTTTAGTTTGTTTTTTAATTAAAGATGTAGAAATAACCACAGAAAAATGTAATCCAGTGAAGATATCTATGAATTCAAATGATGCTTTTCACAATTTCTGCATTGGAATTCCATTTCTGTTATACATTACTCCTAAGTAATATGGTACATAGCCGTATGGAGGAAACTAATGCCTCTAAATAGCTCTTTTTTTTCTTTACTGAAAAAAGAAGTTTGCCCTGCTGCTGACATGAACACTGTGCCTGAGCTCCACATGGCTGCAGTCTCTTTGAACTGATGAGCATCCTGCTCCTTCGTCCCAGAGCTATAAAGGCCTTACCATCCCTGTCATCGTTATGACAGCCTTTATACACCCACCACTTTGTTTAAAAGAGAAGCGGTGCACACCAGGCCAGAACTTCAAAAATAAACAGAGCATTTATGGACCGGAAAAGGTTTCGCATAGCTGTACCACTCCTGCTTCCTCTCTCATCCAGCATAGCTTTGTCCAACTGCAAAAGCACTTCAGCAACAGGTCATAAAGCAGCGGATTTTTTGCCTCATGCTTTTAATACCCATGTCTCAAACTGGTGTCTGAAAGGCCCAAGGTTCCCTGAGGAGTTTCTTGGGGTCCCCTATGGGAAAGGAGAATTATTTGTTTTAACTGTAATTCCATCCATAAATAGCAGAATTGCAGATTTTATGTTTTTCTATGAAGGGCCTCAAAAGCTTTCTGAAATGCAGCATGTAAAAGCAGGGTTTCCCTCCGACGAAACCTGAAAATCGGACTCGTTGATCTATTTTGCATAAAATGTTTGAGAATCACATTTTGCGTTACATGCCTTTAAAAGTGACACCCTGATATTTTCTGTGTGTATCAGCCAATGGGATATATACTCCATAAAAATGTTGCTACACTCTACGTAATAGCTTTAGTGACCTCCCTTCATCGTGCAAATGCTTTTCCATTCACAGACTAGAGGAAAGGTTGGTGACCCACACCATCCATCCATTTCTCTGTTGACAAGACTCACAATCATCTCATCTACAGGTCATGTAGATGAGATGATTGCAGGTCACAGCTCTGCTGGAGCCTATCCCAGCTATATATAGGTGAGAGATGGAGTACACCCCGAAGAAGACCCCACCTCATCGCAGGGCCACATGCAAATGTAGACAACCACTCATGCTCACATTCACACCTACGGACCTACAGTGTGAACAATTCATCTAAACTGCATGTCTCTGAAGGTGGGAGGAAACTGGAGAACACAGAGGGAACCCGTGCAGACAGGGGGAGAACATACAAACAACACACAGAAAGAATCAAACCCGTAACCTTTTGCTGTAAGGTAACAGCACTACCTGCTGTGCCACCATGCCACTGTCATGAGCATGAGGACTGTATTTTGAAAAAATACACCTTACTGAAGATCAACAAAGTAAATTTTAAAAATTAGTCCCTGAAAACCAAAAGTCATTGTCTTGTTACTATGTTATTGTTACTGTGCTGCTGTTGTCATGTTTAAAATGTGGGAAAATTAATGAAATCCATTTTGTGTACAACTCATTTTGAAACAAGTCTTTCTTTTTCAGACTTCAGATAAAGGTGGAAGGTGACGAATGACTCAGATTCAGGCAGCACTGTCTAACTGAATTATTTCCCTAAATCATTGTGTCTGCTTTAAGTTCTGCACGAATATCTTCAGGTTTCTGTGTGTGGTATTTTTTTCACATGTTTGATGAAAAGCATTCATTAAGTAAGTATTCATTTGAGTTTGGCTACGTTGAACCACAGCTGTTGTGATGGAAATCTCTAGCATTCTTTCCAAGTGAAAAACAGTCACAATTTCATGTTTTCATCCTTCAAGGGTTATTATGAAACTTGGCACAAGTGCCTTACATTCTCCTATATGGTAGAGAAAAAAAAATTAAACTCTGAAGGTATCACAATCTGCCCTCTCAAACTGCTGCTTCATTATTTTTCCATTTACCTGCTCGCTCAACCACTGCCCATCAGCGATCCGGTCTGTATATGAGTTCCACTCAACTCCATGCTCATTTTAAAAATGTTCTTTGCCCTTCGATGCAACACTTTCCAGTACAATTACTGTTAGTGTCTTCACCTGATTGTGACCTTCCTGCTTTGTTGAATCCCCAGTAAACGCCATTGCCTTCAGTTCCCGTCTACAAGTTTGGCAAATACACCTCATGCTTCCTGTCTACCTGTTCCCTCAGCTGTTTGGCATTCAGCTGCTTTGACCCAGCGGATACCACCCCAGAAACTGTCCTGTCAATGCAGATTTCTGCTGCCCGCCCCACTCATGGGTTCCCCCGTTGAAACCTGCAAGCAGAGAACTCCTGCCATTCACCCCCACTACAGAGACTAGATACCCATCATTTGCACTAGCCCTTTCTAATACCTACCTGCTCAGGTCTGTGCCTCTGAAAGACTCATAAAAGTTGACATCAATTTTCCACACTGGACATGCTGCATTTGGGTCCTACTCTGACCAATTAGAGGGGACCTCATAAAATGAGCACAGTTGGACTTTAATGTTTTTGATTTTGTATTATGATCCCAGAAAATAGAATTTGCTTAAAGGTACCACCACAGCATCCAGGCCCTCAACAGAAGGATTAGAGACTTTTTAAAAGTGTTGCACATGGAATGCTGTACATTTCCACTTTGCTTATCTATTTTTATTGTAGTGTTTTATTCTTTTTGTGAAGAATCATTACAAATTTTAGGCATCTGTCTTAATGTTTGCTAATGCATTTTTTAAAGATTTGCGTGAGAGTGTGTTCGTTGCCAGCAACTGCTGCAATCAATCCATAAAAATAATTGATCGACTGATTTAAACTTTTTTAACAGAACCTTTGTATGAACAGTATGGATGTTCAAACTGTAGGATAAATAAAATTTGCTGTTTAAAATGTCACAATTGTCATTTTGCAGATTGTAGTTCAGAGTTGATTTTTCACAGAGCAATGCACATTTTTCCAGTTTTGTGCTGTCTTTCTAAAAATGTCATCCAAGTTCTTTTGGTTGTGTTCACACCACAGTCAACTATGCATTAAATCAAGCACTGCTCCATAATCCAATCACCAAAAAACCAAAATGCACGTTGGACAATACCTGATTGCCTTCAGTCAACTAAGGAGATTTTAATTCAGTGAATTTGGAAGCAGCTCACATTAATTTGGATCATCATGTTGTATTATGCTGCTTCTTTAAGGTATATGAAAACTGGTGGGTTGTTGTTTTTTTTTGTCCTCATTGCTATTCTTTCTAGTATAGAATAACACTGTTGCCATTCTCTCATTTTCATACGAGCTGTAAGTACTAAAATATAATGCAATACAACAATATAAAGATGACCCGGACCTGACAAAAATAGCTGTTCGTTTCAGTGTACACACTTTAATCAAATGCATTTCTGAGCTCTTGGGCATCAACAAAAGAGATGGTCAGGCAGAGCGTGCCAAGGTTTGCTGAAGGAAGAACTGACAGGAAGCTCCACTTTGGTTGTAAACCACATATTCTTCAAAAACTAACCACAACTATGTGCAGACGGTCGGAAGAAAATTTCTGTGTTTCCTAAAATGATGCGTCATAAATATATGTTAAACAGAACCAGGGGTGTGCGGTCATTGAGAGCAGGTGTGTGTGAGTTGCTAAATAGCATCCATGGTACTTGGGGACATGGGGCTTGCGGACGCAGCCACGTGCAGTCGATTTGTGGATTCACCTGAAAAATTTAAACAAATGTTGAAGAAACTTGAGAAGGAATTAGTGGCCTTCATGATGACATTGGGCAGATGTTGAGTGAGCTCCAGAGCAAGGAGTCACTACTTATCACCCTCAGGTGTTATTTATCGTCGCTGTCCAACTGGTTGGTGACCTGTCCTCCTCCTGTGAGCGTTCCACCTGCTTCACTTCAAATAGGGGGACTGCCTGGACCGAAGTAGTTGTCCACAGGCGGAAGAGGGTTCACGGTGGGGCTCCTTCTCCCCTGATATTGCTCGACAAGTTGGCAATCCGGGACCGACACCAAGAGACAGCATCTGTTCCTGCGGCTACAGACACCATGTCCCCTCTGACGGACACAACAGCCTTCCCTCCACTAGTGGCTGCCCTCTAGCAAGTGGGTGTCTAACAGGGAGCCATCCACCGGTGCAGAGGTGCTCCTCAACCCAGGAATACCCTTAATTCAATCACTTAAACCATCTGAAGCAAATGATCTTTTTAGAATTGAAAACAACACACTCAAAGACGCGGGTTTAGCTCTTGCTACTTGTATTGCCTCAATCATTAATCTTTTAATTTCATCTGGTCACTTTCCAAAATCCTGGAAATCTGCTATTGTTACCCCTGTGACTCAACTTCTTTGCATAACTACCAATCAATAAGCATTCTTCCTTCCATTTCCAAAATTGCAGAAAAATAAGTGACAGAGAAGATTGTCTATCACTTAAACAGCAGCTCCCCCTCTCTCTGCACCATGTAGTTTGATTTCAGATCGAAGCACTCCCCTGAAATGGCTACATGTGTCTTCATTGATAAAATAAATTCAATTGATATGTTGTGATGTTTTATTCTTAATAGTATAGTGTATCAATATGTTACTTATATTATATAGGTATTTGTGTGCTCTGTGCTCCCTTAATGGTTTGTTTTGTATATGTTATTTGCTCCAATAGAGTCTAATCATGTTTTCTCTCTCATAGATTTATTTTATTGCTTTTTTACATCACGGCCAGGGGACTACAAACTAACCTTCTGGATAATTCTATTTTTTTAACCATGTATAATCATGTGTTTTATGAAATTGTATTGTCCTCTTTCCCGCTCCCGTCCAGTCACCCCGGAGCGTGAGCTGACAGGGGGAGGTGGCCACTAACCTTCCGAGAACTGCCGAGGCGCAGTTGAGCAAGGCACCGTTCCCTTTATAAGTTGCTCATTAGCAGCACACCACCAAGAAGCTGCCTGCCCCTCTGCCTCCCCCTCCCACTGCATGCCTACAGGCCTCTTGTGTGTGTGTGTTACCGAATTGTACACACTACATATATGCTTGCGATTAAACTAACAGTGTGTGTAGAGTGTGCTAACAATTTCCTTACGTAAAGTATATTAAAAAAAACAAACTGTAGCCTTGGAATTTCTATGCATCTGATACAGTGTTGTACTGTATGTCCATCCATCCATCTTGTAGATGAGACTATCGCAATCATCGTGTCTACAGAGAAAAAAAATGGCTACAGAGAAAGGCGGAGCACACCCCAGATAAGATGCCAGCTCATTCGATATGAAAGACAAACAAACATATTGCGATTTGTCAAAAGACAGAGGAGGGATGTTTTTTTTTTAAAATCGTGAAAAAATAAGTAATCAACAGGCCTAATTCATTTCTAGGGTAGTAGTAAGCCCTATGAGCCTAAATTTCGAACAGTTGAACATTCATATTTGTATAAACTTGAAAAGACATACAGGTCAACGATTAATTTTCGGTGTCAGCCACAAAGTGGAAGATGTCCTAACAATTTGTGACAATTTGCCGACAATTTTTGTCAGGTATAAAGTTAGTGTCAGCAATGTATCCAAATCAGTTTAAATAAATTCACTAGACTTTAAGAAAAGGTCTTGAAGACGTTTCACCTCTCATCCAAGAGGCTTCTTCAGTTCGTAGGAACGAAACTGCGGAACCGTCGTTCAGCAACAAACGTTTCCAGCCGGATGCTGTTTTTTATCGGACAGATTTCTGTTTACACCACAGCGTGGGTCAGCTCTTACGGCATGGAGAGTAATACAATCTGAAGTCACTGACATTTGTTCGTTGTGCATGTTAAAATGGGTAAAAAGCGCCCCAGTAAAGACTCAACAGAGTCGAAGATCCCCGTGAAAAAAGCAAAAGCCCCGGAGTTCAACGGGACTGCTTTTAAAGCCATGTTGAAGGACTCCAGCTCAGCCATGAAGGGTGAGTGTATTCGTACACTCTGAAGAAAAACAGTCATAATCAGTATCATCAGTAACCATGGTCTCTGCTAACGGGCTTTGAAGGAGGTTATGTGTCTCTCCCGCGTTTGTTTGTTTACTTTTTCCACAAGATAATTCTCAAAAGTTGTCAACGAATTTTGACGTAGTTGTGTAGAGAAGTGAGAGTTGAATGAATGTTTGTTCCAAAATATAAGAAAAATAACGTACAACAAAGTAATAGACATCAAAAAATGAAAGTGCACACATATGGATAGCTCACGAGGATCTGCTGTTCTGCGTAAATACGTCTAAACTGCAATCATAATTCTCCTGAACATTATCATACATATTTGGAAGGGGTTTAAGAATTGCCTCACACGACAGCATCAATGACAGACACTGACTTGACCACTGCCACCACAATATAGCTGAGGTCGTACTTTCACATTGTCTGCATTTTGTTACAAAATGAATTTATATATATATATATAAAATATTTTATATATTATATATTAAGGCTTTTTTTAACCGGGTAAGTAAATTAAGAACCAATTCTCATTTCCAATGACGACCTGTTTATATCCCATATTGAAAGACAGCGGATCCACTTTCACCCTCATTCACATCTATAGTCAATTTAGAATCTCCAGTTCACCTGCGTTACATGTTTTCCTGGAGAACCTGGAGAGAACCCACACAGACAAAAGGAGAACATACCAACTCCTCAGAGGAAGGCCCCCAGGTGGATTTGAACTTGAGATCTTACTGTGAGGCTGCAGCGCTACCCAATACTCCACTGTGCTGCCTGGCGTGAAGTTAGTTGTACAGAAAAATTCTACTCATCATAATGGAATATTTTAATTTTGTTCTTACAGTTAAACTACTGTATTCATGTTTCTAATGCTGGGAGGAGTTTTCCAATGTCAGTGAATTACCATAGGTTATATTACTCCATTGTGTATGATGGAAATCCAAATAAAGCAGAATTCCAAAGCTGTTCTTTCAAAGTTTTCTTCAACTCTCTCAGTAAAGATACACAGACATGTAAATAAATCTGTTTCCATTTAAATTATTATTTCAACTGTTTGTTGTTTATTTTAGTCATTGATGATATGCCTCTGATAAATAATTCATACGAGATTTTGTAGTCTTTATTCAAACTGTTAAACTTTTCGTGACAATGTTTATTCAATGTGTTTTAGCTCTCATTTCCATCCTATTGTTTTTAACTCTCATCCATCATCTTTAGCGAATTCAGTGTTGGTGGATCATCATTCTCTCGACCTAGCAGCATCTGCATTCTACGGTTTTCTACCCTTTTGCCATGCTTAATATAATTCTTCCTTGTGTATCCCCTGAAGGACTAGAGACATTCATATCAACTGCGAAGAAGTTGCCAAGCTCTGAACTGTACGATGTGGTTGAAGGTTACATTAAAATATCCATGGAGTGTGCAGAAATATTCAAATTGCTTGAGAGAGAAAAGAATACAGAGAGTGAGGTAAGATATGAAATACCTTTCTGAAGATGGGACTGACCTTCACTGAGTAGGTTCTTATCAAGTCTTTGTTCTGATCAGATGCTGCTGGTTTTTGAGTGCCTGGAGGGGATCCTAATCAGGACAGCCAGTGACCTGTCCCACTTCAACATGGTTGGCAATACTATTGTGAAAAAGATCATAGCTAAGTACATGAAACTACTGCAAGGATCTTTCCATTCAGAAAATCACAGGTCAGTGTAAACACTTCAAAGTGAAATGACTGTTCAGTCCGGACAGTGTTAAATTGTAACCTAATGGTGTGTTGTTGTTGTTGTTGTTTTAATGTTCTGCACAGGTTTGTCCGTCAGTGTCTCAGTTTTCTGTCTGCAATGGTGTCCCAGAGTCCTGAAGCTGCCAGAGAGGTCCTGAGTCACCTTCACATCAATAAAGTGCTGTCAGGATTGGCAAAGAGAAAGGATAAGAAGGTGTGATGTAGCATGTGCTGTTTTAAAAAAAAATATTTATATATTTTATTCTCCGTGACTGAGCCCATAAGTCAAACAACAAAGAAACATATTTTTTATCAACCAATAGACATGCATTCTTTACCCGTGCATAATCAATTATACGTTTATTATGAGTTACACAAACAATGATAAAGTATGAAAGTATGTTGAGCGTCTCGCATCTCAAGGTACTTCTGTATGTGCTTACATTCCTCTTTTTGAATCCTCCAGGGAAGACCTGATGTCCGCATGGCCTTCATCCAGTTTGTGCTGTCCTTCTTGATGTGTGGAGATAATACTACCATCGGACAAATATTAGAAATCAAAGGTAAATTTACCTATGGATTGGAATGCACACAGTATATTTGTTTCTGGTGTGTTGGTGACATCATCATTTGCTCTGATTGTGTCAGAATTCCTGCCAGAGATCCTGAGTACAGGTCTGAAGGAGGACAGGATGTCTATCATCAGTCTGATTCTGTCCACACTGAAGACAAGAGTAAGTGCGTGGCAGCTCATGATTTCCTTTTAGAATTCTTTAAAGCGTTAATAATCTTATATTTTGCTTGTATTATTGTAGGTTGTGTTAAACAAGGTCATAAGTAAAACACAGAAAGTGCGCTTTTTCACACCTGTTGTGCTGGCCAACATAGCATCTCTGTATAGATGGAATGGAATTGTGGATGTGACCGCTGAAGATAGAGTGAGTTATGACCTTTTCATCTTGTGTTATCTGTTCTCCAAATTGGCTCATCATGTGAATCTAAACTTTGTTACTTTTCCTAAAGATGCCTGGGGACTCAGAGCTTGCTGGGATTTCTGTCATTCGAGAACTTGTTCACAGTTTCCTTCTTGATCTGTGTAGCTCCCGTAAGCATGGTATTAGCTTTCATGACGCCAGCTTTGGCACAGCTGGGAGGTAAGGAATCTCATCGTTTACACTGTATTCTTGAGTGAAATCCCTGTGCTGATCATGGGATTTGACCTTTTTCCAGAACTGGCAACATTGTCTTGCTTCAGTTCTTGGTAGGGCTGAAACAGGCCACTGAGGATGAATTGGTGGCAGAGCTGGTGGTGGCTGTGCTGAAAATGAGCCCTGACATACTGGCCAGGTACTTCCAGGAGACTCAGTATTCCTACACTCCTCGTCCTAAAAGTGCATGGCAGGACAATGTCAACTTACTTAAAAAGGTAAGGGCAGCATTTGAATTGTATGTGGTTTGTTAGAAGTTCATATTCAGCCTGTCTTGTTAAAAATAATTATTCTACTTAAAATCATATGGCAGATTTACGAGGCCCAGCCAGAAGTGTCCACAGTTTTCCAATTTCGTGAGGTCATCCCTCTTCCTCGCCTGCACTCCATGATTATGGTGATATCTCTTCCTCCTGTCTGTAACAAAGCCTTTTTCACCCAGGGCCTCAGTGTAAGTGACTGAGCCTCATTATAAATGTCTGCAATGATGTGGCTACAACACCACAAGACTAAAAGTCGGCCGCATTTTGTCATACTTGTTTTTATTATGTTGTATCCCACAGATTTCCAACACAGCAGTGCAGGTCACAACTCTGTCCGTAATGAACTTCATCTTGAAAAAAGCTAAAAAGAATATAGAGTACCTTTTGGATAAGTCTGAGTGGCACAGCTCAGATATGTACGCTCTTGACGCTATGGAGGATTTGGTGCAACAGTATAGGGAGACACTCAGCAAGGTAAACTCCATAAAGTTCTGCCTGAACACACACAAGCAGTAATGATGCACCACTAAACAACCTACATCTCTTTTCTAGGTTTTGCCGGACATAACAAGCATAGTTGCAAAGTGGCAGTCTCTTGGGAAGAAGGAAAAGATGAGTGGTGAGGGAAAAACTGCTATAAATCAAGAGATTGATGCACAGACTGATGACAAAAATGAAGTACCAGGTAATACCATTTTACAGGATGTTATTTGTTCATTCTCATTATTTCTGAAGAACAACAGGACCAGCAAATAAATTGACTTTTATACTGTCCTTTCTTATGTGCAGGAGTCTCTGACACAGCTGAGGTAATCCTGCTGAAGACCCTGATTCTTCAGGTCATATGTCTTTACCAGAAAGTAGTACCACATCTGGTGAACCAGTGCAAATTTGACTTCAGCAAGCTCTTAAAAGGTAATACATTTTTTAAACTATTGAGTTCATTTATAAGTAATGTTTAAAAATTGTACTGGTGATTCTGTGGCAAAGCTTTTAAAAATAAGTTTTTCCAACTCTGCAGGGATTGTGTCAGAAAAAGGAGTGAGAGAAGAGGTTCCCCCAGTTTTGCAATATCAGATACTGCAGTTGGCCTTAGATCTCCCTGCAAGCAAGTTCTCCTGGTTCCGCTTACAGGTAACAAGTTACTCTCTTGGTTTTATTTTACCATTTAGATCTGCATTTTCATTGAATATATTGTGCTTTGTAACCAGTATAGTTTGAGTATGAGTGTTGCTTTTCTTCCAGGATGTTTCAGACACAGAATCATCATCTGGAGAGAAGTCAGTGCTCTATCTGCTTCTGAACATGTTTGTGAGCAGCAACAGCAGCCATTTGAAAAGGTCCACACGGATGCTGGTTCTGAAAGTAAAGGCCATCTTTTCTTTCTTCCATACTTTTATTTTCACCTCGTACCGCATGTGAGACATAAATATTTAAAAAGTTCACATATGAGATTTAATGGACCTACCACAGACATTTTTTTTTGTTTTGTTAAGGTGACATAAGAGTTTGATATTCAATATTTGCATCACTACACTCTCCAGTTGTTGTCAAATGCAGTAGAAGAGCTAGGAGAGGGAAATATTTCATCTGGTAGTGCTTCCAAGGGCTATTAATTATTCAGTCTACATCAGGGGACATTTTAAAAGTCAGGAAAAGTACTTTCCAGAATATTTCAGAGTCAAAGTCTCTAATGTGATGGCTGTGTGGAAAAAGTGCAGATTTGTGCAGGTAGTGATTAAGTAGGAGCATCATCTGTAGAAGTAACTTTCAAATATAAACAAAATATTTTGAATCTCATGTTTTTAAGGTGCTGAAGGACAGTGGCGTGTTTGAGTACAATAGGACTGAGCTTGAACTCTGGCTTGATCAGCTGACCAGAGTTCAGCCAAGTCAACAAGAAGCTGTCATCCAGTTCCTGGAAAGAGTGAGTTCCTCTACAGAACATTTAGATAGTCAGATGTCGGTGTATTACAGTATTTGAAAACAGACTCTTGATCTGCTGTTCTAGGTGTTGGTGAAGCTGGTGTGCAGTTCTTACGCTTACACAGACAAGGTGGCCAGCCTGGTGCAGGAAGCAGCTTATCTGCAAGCTAACCTGAGCAGCCAGGAGGGCGAAGCTGCCAGTATCCCAGTCTCACACATAGATGGTGAGTATTTACAGACTGAGGAATCAAAGCTCATTGCCTGGAACTTGGCATGTAACTACCTGTGTCTTCTAGATGTCATAGACATGCTGGATGTCATTATGGATGGTAATGAGGGTGAGATGGAGGAGTTTGGGCCATCTCTCAGTGAGGACCTCATTATCCAGACCTTCCCTTTCAGTGTGTTGGTACCAGCTGCTCTGGAGGCCCGAAACAAATTGTCAGCAGACAAGGGTGAGGCATTTCTGACTTTACTGGATCAAATTGTGAGATGAATACATTTTTAGTATTTGAAAATGAAATTGTTAAAACAAATGGTTAAAGAGTTGTAGAACATTGTAAAACAATTCTGTTGCATTTTGAACACGTCTTATAAACAGCAACAAAAGAGCAACTTCACGTTGGATGTGTGATCTTTATGCCTACAGAAGAGCCTAGGTTTTATGTTGATATGCTAACCTTTTTATTCCCTTTTTTCAGGGGTAATATATGAGTATTTGTCTGCAGTGCTCTCAGATGTGCTGCACAGCCAGAGAGAGCCACTACCTCTCTGTCTAGCTCTGCTGCAGTACGACAAAGTGCTTGTATCCTCAGAATCCCGGACCTCTACCCATCCATCTGTCATACATCTTCATCATTATTATTCCCAATGGCTGCCGCAACAGTGCCAGGAGGAACTGGTCAGTCTTTAATAGAACCAAGAAAATTTTTAACAAAAATGATGACACACTTTGAGTATTTCTTTAAGGAGAATAAAGTAATCACTTTCTTGCAGTTCAAGCCCTCTGAATGTTATTCAGCGGAATCGATAACGTCCATTTCATTCACCGAGCTGATGAAGGCAGCATACAGCAAAGGGCCAGGCGCTTTGATTGATGACGGCTTCAGGGGGAAGGCAGAAGGAACTATAGCTTCCATGTCAATGGCTGATTTTCCAGTAGCAATCAAGCAGATTGTACTCTACATAAAGTCAGTGGTGGAAAACTGTGGCACTTACATGGTAAGTGCATTAAACAGACTTTCAAATTGTTAAATTGCTGAATATCCTCAATAATAGCATCCTTCTTCACAGTTCCCCAAAAATGTAGGGATTGCTCCTCTTAAGACCTTAATGGGAATACTAAGGGAGTTGGTGACCAAGCTACATGCTTATCAGGAGACGGAAAACTCTGAGCCAGCAGCAGAGAACTCCGAGGAAGAGTCAGACCTGTTCCTGGAAATCAACCAGTCATGTACAGGAGAATCCAGTAAAGAGCAGGTTAGGAGAAATTGTCAGCCTTTACACTGATGGATTTCTTTCGTTTTGGATGTTATGGATGCCTATGTATTTAAAAATTCCTGATTCTAACATTGTTCCCTCCTTGTTTAGATCCTTATTTCTGCTCTTGGCTTCATCTTCAAGAATCCTTGTTTGGAGCAGTGGTTTCTGGCTCTAGAGCTGGCTGTCTTACCTCCTCACAGTCTAAACCCCATCAGACTTAAGCAGCTTTGTGCTCAGCTAAATGATGACATTCTGGTCTTGCTGAAGACCTGCTCCCCTATTCTCCAAGTTCTGGGTCAGCTGGAGCTTATTTCTAGCTACATGGGGGCTATGGAAAAAGCTGTGCTAAAGGAACTGTCTGACAAGGGGTCCAAGGTTGCAAAAAAGCAGTCCAAACCTTTGCAGGCCCTCCTAGCTCTGCACCAGTACATGAACTCCAGTAATCGGATGGACGTGCTCTCCAGTTTGCTACTCCTCCCCCAGGAGAGACTAATCTCCCCCAGCAGTGATGACGCACGGGCTGACCTTAGTGTCTATGGTTTTGCAACAGTGCAGATCCTGACAGAGGCTAAAGCTAGCTGTTCCCAGGAGCACAGCATTATTCTGTCTCCAGCACATCTCCATGGCCTGGAGACCCTTCTGCTTTCCTGTTCCAGTCCTGCGTTGGAGGCCTTCCTCCTGCAGACTCTGTCTAATGAGGCCAGCAGTGCCAAGCTCATCCACTCAGATGTACTGCTGCACTGTCTCGAGTGGCCGGCCCCGAACACTCTGGCCATCAGCTCTCTTTTGCTGCAGAATTGCTCCACACACCGCCTCTACTTTGAAGAGTGGTGCCAAAGGCCAGCTAACATAGGGAGGCTCTCGGATGCAACTGAAATATTTCTTCCTTTAATCAACACCTACCTTCAGGTGGCAAATAGAGAGGATCCAGCAAGGCCCAAAGATGGTTTGTACAAACTTTCTATTGTCTTAAACTTTTATTATGTCGTGCTCTTAAATTTCATTCATTCTGCTAATTTGATGTGTTTTTGTAGTACAAAAAGAAGTTTTACAAGCCTTGAAGCAAGCACTTGTTGCCAAGTTATTCCAACGTGTTCTTGGTAACCCAAGAGAAGACTCAGCCCAGGCTGCTGAAACATTAGCCAATCTGCTCAAGCTCTCAGCGAACACCGAGGACACTAGAGACTTGATTAACAACCTGCCTTCTGCTCTTCAAAACGTTAACAGCTTTGAAAGGTAGGACTGAACTAATAATACCGTACGAGAAAACAGAAAATTATGAAATTCATATTAATTAGATAAATGTTTTCTCTTCCAGATGGCTACTGGTAGATGTTATCACTGGGAAACTGAGTGATTGCCCAGAAGAACAAGAAACATGGAGGAAGTGTATCACCACAGCTGCCATCAAGTGTCTCACCGCTGCTTACAGTCACTTCAGAGATCAGGCTACTGCCCCACCAGAGCAGGAGAAGAGCATTTTGGAAAGGCTGCAACAACTCCTTGTAGGTTTTATTTCTCCTAAATACTAATAAGTTCATATTTATTTGTAAGTCATGCACTTCACAATTTAACTTCTTCACTCAGACATCAGCTGAAGGCATTGCTGCATCTGACTGGAACAGTTTTGTCAAGAATGGATTGAAGTAAGATGCTGTATGAAGTCGTTATACATTATGCGATTTAAGAGTATCAGTCCAGTGGTTGTTTTGAATGATGTTTGTTTTTCCTTTGTAGATACCGCTACAGAGATACCCACTTTCTGAACACACTGATCAGCCTGATAGGACATATGTACAATAGCAGTGAAGTCCGGAAGGATCTCATACCTTTATCCACCCTTCACATGATGGCCAGCAGTCATTCTCTCTTCCTGCCCACCATGTTGGACTCAACTGAAGACCCCAGCACTTGTCCGGCTAAAGGTATGGAGACTGGGGGAAAACATTGAACTCCAAACTTGAAAACTTTTCAGCTCTCTAATAAAATAACTGAAAATAAGGACTTGTTTTGTTGTTATTTCAGATGCATTGGTGTCCTTACTGCTCTGTTTGGTGAAAAAATGCCCAACAGTCTGTAGCATCAACCACTTTGTTGTACTTTTGGGCGCATATGGAGCAACACTTAGTACTTCAGGTAAAAAAGGAAATGTTGTTCATTGTGTGTTTGTGGGTCTTTTTTTTTTGTTCTTTCCACTTATGTGTCGTTTTTTGGTTCATAGATCAAAAGCTGTTACTGCTTCTTCAAGAATATGAAAGAAATAATGTCAGTTTGCTGAAATTTCAGTAAGTTCCATTCAGTTATAAATCACATTTGCAGAAAAATGCACTGTTATTTTGCAAACACTGATTATATGTTGCAACTGCAGATCCTTCCTGTGGGGCCCGGCAGCTGTGGAGCACCACAAAACCAGGAAAAGCTTGGGGGCCTCCCTGTGGAAGCAGGCGAGCTCAGATGACCTGCTAGCCCAGCTGAAAGTAGACAAAATGCTCCAAACTATCGCACATTTTCCCCAACAGCGCAGGATCATCCTGCAGGTCCCTATTTGATTCTGTTTCCTTTATAGAACAGCCTTTTTATTCAAATATATTACTGTACATTTTCAAATACTTCTGTTATAAAGCTATGCAAATAGATCTGTCACTAGTTGATGTTTTTCAAGTTTTATTCTTCTTTAAGCATCATAATTTTATCATTAAGCTTCATTTTGGTTTGAGGAGGAGATTGAAGTGAGAGTGTTTTGCCTTTTGGGTAAATCTTAATGTTTATGATTTCTGTCTTAGGTTGGTGAGGAGCATCTCTACACTAACAACACCGTAAAAGACCTTGGAAATGTATATGATCCTTGTTTTCTTTTGCCACTCTTCAGCGCCATACTGCAACCAGGTCAGTGTATTTCAGTGCTGTTGTCATGGCTTTGGATCGGTTCAGTGTGCCGCTGCTTTATAGCTGTTCCATTTGTCCTATTTTTAATGTGACAGAGTGCGTGATCGACTGTGTCAAGTTCGTATCCAGCCATGCCTTAGGAGTAACAGTGATGGCTCTAAGTAGCTACGACCTACAAGTGAGAGCAGCAGCCTATCATGTGCTAATAAGCTTCTACCAACACCTGGAAGGTGCTCGAGTCAGGGAGAAGAGACAGGTAAAGCATTGCGGAGGTGATGTTTGAGTATTTGCATACTGTATATGTGAAGTTGCCTTCATAAAGGCTGATGGCCTTGTTTTATTTAACAGCTGCTGTACTTAATGGATACAGTGAAGAATGGAATCCGACAGCCGAATCAAAGACTCCCATTTGTCCTGACCACTTACATCACCAAAGTAGCTCAGCAGATGCTCAGACCTGGTGTGTGACCTTGAACGCCTGTCAAGTCCCTGAGCAAAGTGATTTAATATTGTTTACATGGGAATATTTGTTTAGAACACTTTGTTTCAAAAGATAAGCAACTCTGAATGTTTAATTTTTTATCTTTTTGAATTCTCTATTTATTGCCATTCTCTAAACAGAATATATCTTACTGTTGCTTGCTGCATGGGCAGCTGAGCCTTCTTGATTGTTGACCTACAGTCTTTTTTTTCTGGCTCTCCAGAGGACCACATGTACGTGGTGTTAAACAGATTCCTGCTGTCCCATCAGAGCTTGGACTTCAGAAGAGTCCCTGAGTTCTTCAAGCTGTTCTATGGATTTGATTTGGAGGTAAAGTCCTATATCAAATTTTTTGTTTTCAGGATTGATGAATTCTACCAATGAAAACAATGGCTATCTAAATAAACACTGCTTGTGTCTACAGAATTTAACTTTCCTCTGTTCAGCCCAACTTGGGTCTTTTTGTTTTTTCGTTTTTTAGATCAATGTTATCTTTAGTTATGGGAATTTGACTACATTGCTTACTTTTGCCGCAGCATAAAATGGAACGTGAATGGATCTTGACTGTGCTGGAGGAAGGGATAAGTGACAGACACTGCTATGAACTGTGTGATCAACAAGGCATATTTCAGACGCTTTTAGGCTTCAGCTGCAGTCCTGTGTGCAGTGAACATTCCCAGGTAAACACTGTTGTGGGAATCGCAGTCATTCAACACACTAGTCATGATATATGATTTTTCAACTATATGATAATAGAGCTGAATTAAACTGTTTGAAATCACCAGATTAATGAGAAGATTGCTAGTTTGAAATATATAAAATCTGACAAAAAAGAGCTCTTGCCTGATAAAAATGCTGAATTTGAATTGATTTATTTATGTCTCAAGGTGCAGATTATTAGGGTGCTGCACCAGGCTGCTCGTGTGACCAAAGCAGCTTATAACCTCACTAAGAGCTGTGGGCTCCTCGCCTGGATCATACAGGTGGTTAATAAAAGGTGAGTAGTGAGGACCACATTTAATTTTTGTCTCTTTATCACTACGTTCACGTTACAAAAGATATCTCTTAAGTTTCATATTTTCTACATAAGACCATCCCTTTCTTTTTTCAGGAATCCAGACCAGCAGCTCCTCAGACATATCATAGATCTGCTGCACATGCTGTGGTTTACCAACCTTGGGCAGAAGGAAAAGCAAACAGAAGGAACCAAGACCACCTCTTCCACAGAGGAGAAATCTCAGCGTTCTCTAAAGTGTCTCCCACTTCCACTCATCAATGAATTCCTTTGTGTGGCTATAACTATCAGCAGACACCTCAGGTAAAAGGCTGCCACACCAAAGCATTAAATCATAACATCTCCTATCAACAAAAAATGAGATTTCAGGCAAAAAGTTTTGATGTATTAAAAGGTTATGTTTCCCTTGTTAGGCATTTTGTGAAGGCCTCTCAGCTCAGCCTGTTTCTGCAGACACTCAGCTCTGTGCTGAAGCATCGTGAGACAGCTTTGAGGGTTAACAAACAGACTGACCGGCTAACACTCCATCCACAGCCGCTCTCTACCATTGAAATCCTCAATCTGCTCCTATGCTGGGCCTCTCTGTCCCGCAACACAGAGCTGCTCAACCAAATACAAGCCTTGTCTGAAAAATACAAACAGAAACAGCTCCTGGGTGAGTGATGTGTGTCTTTATCACTTTATTGTGTCATACCAAGAAGCTTGTTCAGATGTTGTCATAGCTGTTTACCTATCGTAAAATGAGTCACTACTGCCCAAACACTAAATGTCAAAAAAGGTTAGGGTTAGAGTTGAGAGCAGTGATAAATATAACTCACCAACATGCTCACACTGTAAGTTTTATTCCACTTGGATAATTTTATAACAGCTAAATCATAGACACTGTAAATTGGAAATCATTTTTTAGTAATACTTCACAGCAAGCCCTGGTCAGTAATAAGTTCCATCATATTCGAGACAATGAAATATTACATGCAACACTATTACATTTGTAAATAGAATGTTTTAAAATTTAGAAAAATATAAAGAGCTGAAAAATGTGCATATAACAAAAATCCCCACAACCTAAGCTTAATATCAGATATGCTGTGCATCCTGACAAACTGAAAGCAGTAACAGCACCGGCTCTGATCAATAACGACTCCAGGGTAGTTGCTCTTTTTTTAACCTCATGTTCCTGTCTCCGGGGAACAAAAAGGACCATGCTGTTATATTTCATGGCAAGATATTCTGTCCTCTTTTACAATTTATGTGTAAAAAAATAAATATTTGGTGTGTTTTAACGGTGAATGTGTTTGTCTTTCACCACATTAATTGTTTATCTCCCTTCTCAGGGATGGGGAAGGATAAGATCCGAGCTAAAGCCTCCTTTTCCAAGGCTCATAAAAGAAAAGAGAATGTTGCAGAGGAAGCTGAGGAGCAAGATGAAAGTCTCCTGAAAAATTGTAAATCTTTTCTCAGTGGTATCTTTACTCACTGGGAGCCCTGTTTGCCAGCTTCTGAACCTCAGCTGACCCAGCCAACAGACAAACTGGATTCCAATCACTTGGCTTGTGATACTGCTCACCTGCTCACCAGGTGGTCCCTGAGGTGGTTGGTTGAGGGCTTGTATGATGAAAACAGAACAAAAGATTTCCTGCGCTGGGTTGAGAAGACTGTGATGAAACACAGGGAAATTACTAATGTTGTGGCAATCGATTGTGCCTTGAAAGCCGACCTGCTACGTCTCCACCATCAGGCCTTTGAAGCTCAGTGTCACTCTAGCATTTCATCAAGAGTTGAAACCTTCCAGCTCTTTACCGACATTATGATACATTTCCTAGAAAGCCAAGGCCCCCTTCCAGAGCTGCATCAGGCAATTGTTTCTGCCTGTCTGCCAGGAGCCATGCTTGATGAGGCCAGACGTGGTAAGAGCCTGCTAGAATCAAGACTGTGCCCATTTATTCTACTGACACAGGTTTCTCAACCTGAGGTGCCCAAAACTTTTAAGTCCAAGTTAAACTGGATTGGTTGAGAATAATATCTGTAGTTCAAAACACATTTAAATGACGGACTTAAAGATCTGACCCTTGAAATGGAGGGTGAAGTGATTACATTTTGATGCAGATCCGGTTCAAATTGCAAATTCAGAGCTTTGTTTTTTCCACTTTATAATAAATTCTGATGATGTAGCTAAGTCCTTACTTGGCCAATACTGTAGACTTAAATAGAGTGAATGCATATGATGCATGATCTATGTCCGTCGAGGTTCATGCAGAACTTGATCCATTTTTATTTATTCTACAAGCTAACACATTACTGCAAATGTTTTTGGCTTGTTTATGAGTTACTTAACAACTGATGACAACTCTGATGTGGATCCCATGTGTTTCTATTTGTACAGATCTGAATGCAGGGTTTTCTTTTTACTTAAAATAACTTTATATCAATTTTTTAACTCATAGTTTAACATATATTTTATTTTAATTACAGTGACAGTGAATAAAGACACAATTTTCATTGATCCCATCAGATTGTGTTTGTGAGGAGGTGCTATGAATTCATTAGTTTAAATGTTATTAGACATTTCAAACCGGGCACTTGAGGGTCAAAGAAAATATGGTTAAAGTAGTCTTTTTGATATTTAAATGATCTTCATCAAATGTAACTCATGGAGTCACACTTACGGTGTATGAAAGATACAGAAATGCCTGAATAGGTACATGGTTAATTTTTCTCTACAGTGAAATCCTTTTAATACATTTGTGGGCGTGTCCATCACGAAGATGACTCTTAATGAAGCTTCTTGATTTCTCTTTTCCAGAAGCAGGTCTGTTCCTGCTGACATTGTACATGAGTGAGGTGTGGAGCGGAGCCACATCACCAGACCTGTTCCTGTCTCACGCCAGCTTAGTGACCAAATCCAAATGTAGAAGACAGAAAGCAACCAAACCTTCGCGATCGGAGACAGCCATCAGAGCCATCTGTAATGACATCATCAACATGAAGAGTTAGATAAGACATCCAAATGTGACTGCTCTTTGAAATACACATTATTTCCAAGACAGACTGGAATTTTTAATTTGGCCAAATTGTTTTTGTAAAAATAGATTTTTTTTGTAAAATCCAGTTATAACATCCTATTTTCAATGCAATGATTTATAAAGCTGTCTTACTTTTTCCCAAACTGTGACTTCATTTGTTTCAATAGAATTACAGAATTAAATGAGATATGAAAATGCATTTAGAAACTGAAATATAATAAATGCAGTGTGTAGGCAAAAAACCCCACATTTCCTTCTATACGATTCCATAGTTCAAATCCATCCACAATTGGCAGTCACTATTGACCGAGCTTTCATCCAAGTGAGTGCAAACAGTGCCAAAATAAGATTCTGAAAATTTGATGAAATACAACCACTATAAGGAGATTTTTTATTTTATTTATTTATTCAGTTTATTTCTTCTTTCCAGACATGTTATTACAACAGATTTCACTTTCATCAGTGTTGGAACATCAGCAACAATATCCGGAAAAAAAAAAAGGGTTGACGTGTATAAGCCATTGGCTTGTAAGGTTCCCGTCCCCTAAATCAACAACATCTCTCTCATTGCAGCACAGTGTCAACCAATTCATACATTGCATGTCACAAATCAATTTCAATTATTTTATTCTGGTACATTGTTGTTTTCATCCATTTAGTCCAATAGGCGTGCATCTTTGCACATTTCTTTGTCAGTTCTTGAGAAGAGTCCAAATATTGAATGTTCATTTTGTTATCATTTCAATGGTTGTTTCTGGACAATTTTATGATTTAAGAGCCGTTGGAATTTCTTGCTTTGTGTGGCTGAGTTGATGTTGCTTTCTGTGCCTTCTACACTCCTAATCACTGGTGTCAGCATCACGGTTTCTGGCCTTCACCTCCAAACGTTTTCCCCAATTCCCCAGCTTTAGGGTGATATCCTCCTAGAGCTGAGCATTGGAATCCTCATGCCGGTCACTCATCCTGGCCATGGCATCATTCAGCATGATAGCCATAGCATCCGTATACACCCTGACTATTGCCTCTGCTGCTCGGTCAGAATCCTCTTGTACTTTGGTCTGTTGTAATCCCATTTTGCTCAGCTTGCGGTGCAGCATGAAAGCACCAAACCCCAGTGCTGTTATCCCGATTGTCATGGTGGTAAAGATGTACACATCCTCAACATCTTCCACATCCAGTGGGGCCAGACACATAGTTTTGAAAGTATCCCAGCTGTCCAGCATGTAGCCAGCCCTAAAAGTCCCGACTGGACATTGGCACTCCCCAGTTCCAGTAGGTCTGGTGGAAAAAATTATGTTGATCACATTAAGTGACCAGCTCAGCAGATTCATCTTGGTTAGCAGACTTCGTGTGATGATATAGAATAGAGATAATCCATGAGTGGCTTCCATATGTTCAGAAATGAACATGACCCTAAAGCACATATGTGAACCTCTCGTGACGATGCATTAAAGATGAAGCTGTATTACAAATGTGAGTATGAATAGATTTCCTGGATCTATTTCAACATAATGTATTCATGATGAAAACAAGATCAGAGACTAAACCCAGTTGCTTTTTGCCAGCCGTCTTGTGTGGATTCATTGTCAAATTCCTCTTCCATTTTCCTTGGATGTTGTTCAATTTACAGGATTTAACTACGGAATTTGCCTTGGGATAATAAAGTTCTATCTTATTTGAATGAGTAACTCAAATGTAGGAGTTATAATGAAGACATGGAGGCATTCAAGGGCATTTGGGACTATCCTCAGGTAGTGCAAATATAAACAAGACATAAAAGTACCATCCTGAAATAGATCATTTATAATCCAAATGCCCCTGAAAAAAGCTGCCTCCTTGTCCCTTCAACCATTCAGTTCAGGGTTCACTAATGAAAACACTGCTGAGTACACAACAGAACAAAAATTGCGTAACATGTTTATAATGGTAAAGGTGACCATGCACTAAGTATGGGATCAGTGAAATGTAGGCAAATGCCTCTCACAAAAAGCCCCCAAATCACAGATTTCAAACTGACATTTTCCACAATCGCAGTCTCCTTGTTCAGATTTTAAAATATGTGCACTTCATCTTTTTATTCATCTTTATTGTTCACTTACATATAGAGTGCTCTCATTCAGATTCGTAACCAGGTCAAGTAGTTCATTCTCTTTGGACGCCTTCGATTTTGGATCTGTGACGCCTGTAGTCATAAGAGGAAACTTTTAAAAGCTAAAATTCCAACTATATGAAAGTTAAGTTAGGAAAGCCACCTCTGTCTAAAACAATTGCAGAGACTGACGGAATATGCATCTCACTTACCTTGACAAGTTTCCACTGCGAGACATTAGATTCAAACTGAGAAAGAGGAATCCCACAAAGGCAGCCAGCACAATCCAAAGTATTATAACAATTGAGTCTGAAATGGAAGAATTTAACTTTCATCACAAAAAGAACTACAAAAATTACTGTAAGCTTAAATAAATGAAATACAGAGACTTACATTTGTTGTATTTAAGCTTGCTCTCATCCACAATCACAGGATCAAGGTAGTCATCATAGTATTCCCATTCATAGACAGCGGCAGTTGAGTTCTCCATTAGTTATGGGTGAGAAATCCAGTTTTCACATTCCAAACAGTTGGTATAAAAATACTTGATCAGATGTCGTCAGTCTTATTCGAGAAAGAGAGGAGATTTCCTTGTCACCTCAGCCACATGTGTGTTAGGGTGCGGACGCCTGTTGGTTTTCCTCATGTCTCCTGAGTATTTCAGGAAATGCGTGCATTGTGCAGGTCTGACCACAGGAGTGTGTGCTAGATGCAGTACCTATATTCAAAAGAGTGAAAAAAAACTTGCATAGGTACCTCCCTTTGAGGTACCAATACATTTACTAATGGAAGCACTCACATTTACAGCTTCATGAATTAATTTGATTACTATAATTATTGTCTGTGTAGGTTCTCAGTTATCCAGGTCATGGTTATCCAAAGCTGTTTAAGTCAATCCACTGGAGATTGACTTAAAGAAAGTTTTTGAAGACGCTTCATCTCTCATTCAAGAGACTTCTCCAGTTCAGTTCTGATTTCTTTATTTCTTAATGTTGCAAAGATCCAGAGGACACCCATTTGACTCCAAAAATGAAAGACAAATTTGCATGAGACTTTCACACCCAGGCAAACAGGAAATGCTGACTTATTTGGAACAGCTGTTGTAGAAGTTTTCTGTGTGTGTTTTCATTATGAAAGAATCTAAGTGCTGGTGTTACATACAAATATGGATCTAGATTGTACATGAGAGAAGAGATCATTTGGGGGAATACTGAACCTTGGCGGATGTTTGTGGCCTCTGAATGCTCTTGTTAGTACTTTTATTTTAACGCATCATGATTAATACGTTTTTAATTATTGCTTATAATCTTGATTATAAGGGCAGTATGTTTTCAATGTGTTCAGGGCCTCTATTTATGCATTTTCATGTAATTAACTGTGCATGTGCTAATCACTTTTGGTTTGCACTTTGCAGTGAATTCTCTAAGTGTTGCTCTTTCCTCAGAACACAGCTGCTATTTTCGCAGATGGCATTTTAACAGTGAGTGCAGCGTTTCACAGTAACAAGACAGACTTTCTCCCATCCCTGCGTGGTGTTGGAGAGGTCAACACTCGTTTTGAATACTCTTGCGGAGGAGAGTGGTCTTTATGCTATAATTTGACAACTGAAACTACCATATTCTGACAGATATCTTTGCTGTGAGGGTGGAATGAATTCTCCAGAGCAATCATAAAATTATGTCAATCATGTGCTTTTGTGACACCAAATGACCCTGAGCAGGAGCTTATTTATTTTTATGTGTAGTCCATCTGAGGGACAAAGTAGAATTTGCTGACTTACCAAACCAGCTAAATCAGACTTTTACCGTTTTTTTGTCTTTCTCTGTCTCTCCCTCAGCATTTAATCACAGAATTCTGCTTCAGTATTTCTTAGTAAACACACACTAGTAACACACATCTTCTCTCAGCATCCATATTGATGGAAACTTATGCAAAGTGATATTTCAAGATTTGAACTGCACGGTTTTCTACACCATTCATCTACAGTAAAGTAAATACTGTAGATGAAGACAATAAATACCACAAGATGAAGAAGACCTTCTAGACAAAGAGGAATAAGATACTATCAGATGGAGACTGACCATGCACTGTCCAGTCCAAACTTACAGCACTAGCTATGGCATCAATGGGACCACGGTAATGTAATGTAGCAGTCATGTGGGTGTGAGTGCTTCCATTAGTATGCCTAAGGCAGTGGTTCCAAATTAGTGGGGGTGAAATGCCAGAGGGCCACGTGTGACCCCAAGGAGCGTGTATTGATAACTACTGTACCATGTGCTTTCTCACTGTTACTAGAATAAAGTGTAATTACACATCTTTTACAGTAGGTGGCAGTGGCGCTTTCTTGTCTACATGTACTATCCCATGAAATGTAAATATTAGAGCATTGGCAGGGTGTGGGAAGTGAAGAGGCCTCTTGAATGAGAGGTGAAACGTCTTCAGCCAATCTGTGAATCAATCAATGAAAAAAAGCAGTGGTAATTTTTTTTGACAAAATTGAAAAGGTGCACTAGGTGGTTGTGAGAGGTGTAGTGATTAATACTTTTATCCCTGTCCTCCACCTGGCTAGCCCAATTAAAACGGTGATTATATCGAATGCACCACCGTACATAAGCGACGAGCTCCTGGAGAAGGAGCTGTCGCGACATGGTCAGCTCCTGAACCCAATCAATTCCCGGTCGGCAATACCACTCAAGCATGTTACGCCTTCCGGACACAAGTTACGATGATTCCTAGGTTGGATGAAGAGCTGAATTTCACGCTCACGCTTAAAATTGATCGCTATGACTACACGGTTTATTTCACCAGTGAGGGCATGAAATGTTTCAAGTGCGGATGAGGGGGACATCTCATGCGTAACTGTCTGAAGGGAGAGGTTGAGTGCTGGCTGCCGGGGCACGGGGCAGGTGGCTGCGCCCGCGGGGGGACTGGTGGCAGGAGCCACGGAGCCAGTAGTTACAGCTACTTATGCGGCTGTGGTGGCATCTGGTGCTGCCGTCCGTGCTCTGCAGCGCTGCGGCCCGGACCCATTGGGTCGCCAGCTGCCAACCCGGAACCGCAGAGTAACACGAAGGATACAGGTGATAACGCAAAGTTTAAACAACCGGGGGGCTGCAATCCCTCTGGTGTCTGTCAGTATTGCGGTACTGATTTCTCAATCGCAACCTTGTGAGTTTCCAACTCCACCCCACGCGGAATCACTGGGCATCAACCGAGAGGTCACAGGTGACAGCGAAAAGTTAAACAGTCGCCAGCCACCAACCTGGAGTCACAGAATAGCACCCAGGACATGGATAACAGTACAAAGGATGAACAGAGCGATTTGGTGAAGGCTAAGGGGCCAGAGAGACAGCTTCCAGGGTAGTAGAGTCTCTGCTGGAGAAGGACGAGGATGATGATATTTTAATAGACGAGGAATTACTTAAGATAGTTCTTAAAAAGAAGAACACTAACACAAAAATGAATAAAGTGAAAAAAATTGCTAAAGAAACACCTGAGACACCTCCTGATACATTAGCTCTGAGAACAAAAATGACAACAGTCTGAAAGCGGTCATAACAGAAAAATATGGTTCACAAAAGATAAAAAAAATCCTGCAAGACACAAAAGGTTCGAGGGGAAAACTAGAAAAAAAATGTCCTGACCTCAACATGTTTCTGGATAGCTTTTATATGAAATGTAAAACAAGAAGTGGTAAACCAGTTTTTACAGACCAAGAGTTTTATAGATTGAAAAAAATAAGAAAAAAAGTAAGACATGATGATTGTGGAGAACGGATACAGGTAATTGTTTTTTTAGTTTGATAAATGTTAAAAGGTTAGATGTTTCTTTGTTAAGAAAACGCACAGTATTATTGAAAATCCTCTTTACGTGAATCTATTTTGGATTTTATGTCAACATGATTATTTTGTAATGTGACTTTTATGAATAAACTTCTTTTCCTTTCAGCTTTTCCCTTCAAGAGTCGCCACAGCCCCAACAGGGTTAGTTGCCTCCATCTAACCCTGTCTTCTGCATCCTCTTGTCTCACAACAACAACCTTCATGTCCTCTTTCACTACATACTTTTATGAATAAACGTGATGTTAAAAATTAAAAAATCAAATCTCTCTCACACTCACACACACACCGAATGTATGACCGACGTAAGATGTTTTTCTTTCGGGGAGGAGGGGGGGCTGTCTTAATGGACTACAATTGAGGGGCACTGCTTTAGTCAAAGCATGTCGATGTCCAGCACAATAAAAAATTGTTCATTTCTCAAAATTTATAATAAATTTTGATAAGCTCGTTAAGGTGCGCTATATACCGTATATATAGATATGTATCTATATATCTATATATCTATCTCTCTCTCTCTATATATATATATACATATATATATATATATATATATATATATATATATATATCAACACAGGGCATAACAAACAATACCCTCCATGGAAGACACAGTTAGAGGCCAAGATAAAGTCGACACGGAGAGAAGTCAGCCAGCTAGCCGAGCTACAGAAGGGGAACATTATGAATAAAGGGGCACCCAGGAAATACAGCAAGCTCTCCATACCTGAAGCACTCGAAAACTGCCAAACAGAGACTAACAGCGCTGGCTACCCGACTGAAGCGATACACCAAGGAGATTGAGGCCAGGAGAATAAACAAGACCTTCTCCACTCAACCAGCAAAGGTGTACTCTCAGTGGCAGGGAAATAGCATCCGGCCAGACCCACCAAGAGCTGAGGTGGAGAAATACTGGAAGGGCATATGGGAAAGAGAAGCATCACACAACACCGATGCCCAGTGGCTAGTGGACCTGAGGACTGACCACAGCTGCCTCCCAGAACAAAAACCAGTAACCATCTCAATGGCAGACATCCAAGAAAGAGTGTCAAAGATGAAGAGTTGGTCAGCACCGGGCCCGGATATGATCCATACATACTGGCTAAAGAAGCTGACAGCCCTCCATGAGCGTCTAGCAGCACAGATGAACCAGCTGCTAAGGGATGGGACGCACCCAGAATGGTTGACTGAAGGCAGGACAGTCCTGATCATGAAAGACCCACAGAAGGAATCTACCCCATCCAACTACCGGCCAATAACCTGTCTCAGTACAACAAGGAAGCTCCTGTCAGGCATCATGGCAGCTAAGATGAGTAGGCACATGGATAAATATATGAGCGGGGCACAGAGAGGAGTTGGTAGTAACACCAGGGGAGCCAAGCACCAGCTACTGGTGGACAGAGCAGTACACAGAGACTGTAAGAATAGGTAGACCAACTTGTGCACCGCCTGGATTGACTACCAGAAAGCCTACAACTCAATGCCACACACATGGATACTGGAATGTCTGGAACTGTACAAGATCAACAGGACACTAAGAGTCTTCATCAAGAACTCAATGGGGAAGTGGAAGACAACCCTGGAGAGTAACTCCAAGCCAATTGCCCAAGTTAACATCAAGTGCGGCATATACCAAGGGGATGCACTATCACCACTGCTGTTCTGCATAGGCCTGAACCCCCTCAGTCACATCATCACAAAGAGTGGCTACGGATACCGATTCCGAAGCGGGACAACAATCAGCCATCTCCTCTACATGGATGACATAAAGCTGTATGCCAGGAATGAGCGAGAAATTGACTCACTGATCCACACCACCAGGATCTACAGCGACGACATAGGGATATCATTCGGATTAGACAAATGTGGCCGGACGGTATCAAGAAGAGGCAAGATGATCAGAACTGAAGGGGTCAACCTACCAGGGGGCAGGATAGAAGACATCAAGGACAGCTACAGATACCTTGGAATCCCACAGGCTAATGGCAACCATGAGGAGGCCGCAAGGAAGTCATCCACAGCCAAATACCTCCAGAGAGTAAGGCAAGTCCTGAGAAGTCAGCTGAATGGCGAGAACAAGGTCCGAGCCATCAACGTGTATGCACTGCCTGTCATCAGATACCCCGCTGGGATCATAAGCTGGCCAAAGGAGGAGATAGAAGCCACAGACATCAAGATGAGAAAGCTCCTCACCATGCATGGAGGGTTTCACCCCAAGTCCAGCATCCTGAGGCTGTACACTAAGCGGAAAGAGGGAGGCCGAGGACTAGTGAGCATCAGGGCCACTGTCCAGGATGAGACATCAAAAATCCAAGAGTACATCAGGAAGATGGCCCCAACAGATGAACTGCTCAGTGAATGCCTTAGACAGCAGAAACCTGAAGAGGAAGAGGAGGAGGAGACGACATGGAGGGACAAGCCTCTACACGGCATGTACCACCGTCAGATAGAGGAAGTGGCTGATATCAAGAAGACCTACCAATGGCTGAATAAAGCTGGACTGACAGACAGCGCAGAGGCACTGATCATGGCAGCACAAGAACAGACCCTAAGTACAAGAGCAATAGAGGCCAATATCTACCACAGTAGATCTGACCCAAGGTGCAGGCTATGTAAAGAAGCCCCAGTGTCAGTCCAGCATGTGGTAGCAGAGTGTTAGATGCTCGCCAGTTCAGCATACATGGAAAGGCACAACCAAGTAGCTGTGATAGTGTACAGGAACAGCTGTACCCGGCATGGACTAGAAGTACCCAAATCCCAATGGGACATACCACCGAAGGTGGTCGAGAACGGCAAGGCTAAGATCCTGTGGAACTTCAGCTTCCAGACCGACAAACAACTACTGGCTAACAAACCGGACATAGTGGTGATGGACAAAGAGCAGAAGAGAGCAGTGGTGATAGATGTGGCGATTCCAGCTGATGCCAACATCAGGAAGAAGGAACATGAAAAGATTGAGAAATATCAAGGGTTGAAAGAACAGCTGGAACAGATGTGGAAGGTTAAGGTTAATGTGGTCCCCGTGGTAGTAGGAGCACTTGGGGCAGTGACCCCTAAACTGGAAGAGTGGCTCCTGGAACAACATCTGAAGCCTCAGTCCAGAAGAGCGCAGTCCTAGGAACAGCTAAGATACTGCGCAGAACCCTCAGACTCCCAGGCCTCTGGTAGAGGACCCGAGCTTGAGGATGACACACAGATACCACCCTGAAAGGGTGAGAGGGACATTTAAAAAAATAATAAAAATAAAGCTATTGTGTTATTTACACACATTCTAAACATGGTATGTACGTGAAGTTCTACTTAAAATTTCACAAAAAACTGTTTTTGTAGCTTCTTTGCTGTGACTACCCTTCAAAATAGATCTGCATCTAAACTATCTGCAAATTTTTACAGAGAAAGACAAATTTTTACAGAGAAAGACATTATGGGCGATGCAAATGAACAGTAATGTAATGATTTAGTTACAAACGTTCTCAGTTCATCGTAGTTATTTTTTCTTATTACGGTGAAATCATGGGCCATCCTACTCTGCCTGTGATTGGTTATCTTTTTACAGGGAATGAGCGTGATTGGTTAGAGTTTGACTAACACAGCTATCACCAGTGACGTCGCCATTTTAGAAAAAAAAAAACATGAAGTCGTTAAGCTAGCATCTCCTGCTAGTGCAACAGAGCTTTGGCTAACGACATGGCTGTAGGAGAATTTAAATAGTTCATCGACGTTGCTGGTTGTTTTCAGCCATTAATTACACAAGTTATATTGAACAAAGAGAAGAAACACTAGATAGTTGGTTTTCGATAGAGCACTTCGTCATGGATCCAGTCGACGCGTTTAACATAGAGGTAATGATAAAGTTTTGTGTTTCTAAAGTCCAACGAGCAAAACCAGGAAGCTAACGCTAACGTCAACCGGGTTTCGATTTACTGCTAGCTAATGCATTTGATGGCCTACTTAATAGCAGTTGTATGAAAAAGTCATACGCTGCGTGTTTTTAAGTTTTAGGAGTTATTGGTTTGGCTGTGAATATGATTTCAAGTCGTGTATTTTTAGGCTAGTCTCTTTCGGGCCTGTGATTTCGGTGCCTGTCCGGTTAGCATAACATCGCTACACCCATAGATCTCTATCAGCCGTCTGTAGAAATGCACATTTCTGCCTACATTGTCTTATAATTTTGCACACATCTGCTTTCGAGTTCACATGAAAGTATGTTTCCAGGAATTAGTTTTAAGGAAAAGCTCTTGTAAAAGTGCCACTTTAAAAAATACTGACATTTACAACCCAGTATCATTGACTTTAATCGCTTCTCCGATGCAGGCTTCGAGTTCATTGCAAGGGCAAGTAGAGGGAGTAGAGTAGAGTCGGACTTTATTCATCCCTTGTAGGAGATTCCATCAGGGAAATTAATTTCTCCGTCACACTACACACAGCCCAGTGAGTACACAGAAACAAAAGACACACAGAACAGTAATAAATAACCCACCAAATAGAGAGAATAATATATAACCCACCAAATAAAAAGAATATATAAATACAGAGACAACTTTGTCAGACTGGACAATAGCACACACTATTTAAGTACCAATTGGGTAATGTAACCAGTTATATTACATTCCACGTTTTTGTACGAGGGGGAACGTGGAAACGGTGAAGTCCCAGGTTCTTCCATTTTGGATTGGTAGTTTAGATAGATGTCGAAACAGCTCAATTACTGTATAACATAGCTGATAGGAAACATGTCTTCTGTTGTCAGTTGGAAACAGATCGCGATTGAGTTTTTGAAGTTACTTCGACTAAACGAATGACTGTTCACCTGGTGACCCTGGTTGACCTGGCGTTTGAATTTAATAGGTAGATAGATACAGTATGTACTTATATATACTAATGCCGAAGGAAATTCAGTGTAACATCTCACAAAAATACAAATAAATACACATAGCAGTGACTGAACAGATAAAAAGATGTTACATGATTAGCACAATTAATTACAGAATTAATAACAACAACAGTACACATAAGGAAAGGAAGCATAAGAACATGGAAAAAGCATAAGAAGAAGACTTAGAAGAAGCATAAGAAGAAGACTTAGAAGAAGCATAAGAAGAAGACATGAGAATAAGTGGATGAATCGAACTGTGGACTGACACCAAGATTGATGTAGTTTTATTTAATTTAATTTAAATGCCACTCACTGATTATATAGTTGTTGATATTTATTTTTAACAGTATGTTTTTACAAGTGCGGTAGTCAATAATACGTGCTTAAATTGACATGTTAATAAGAGGGTGCAGCGTCCCAGTTCCCTTGTTTAAAATTAATTTACGAAACTCCTGTTAAAATAAATTATTATATCAGTAACTCACATAGAGAGAAGAAGAAGAACACACATTTTATTATCCCCCTAGGGAAATTTTTTTTTCCTCTTCAGTCTATTCCAACACACACAAATGTACAAGCAAACCTTGGTTTTCGAACGCTTTAGACATTGAACAAATCGGAATTCGACCAAAAACCTCCGAATTTTTTTGTCTTTGAAGTCGAACAAAATTTGGAAGTCAAACGCGAAACAAACCTTTTTAGGGCGATAGTGGCTCAGTGGTATCGCGGGTTGTCCAATGAATCAAGATCGTCGGTTCGATTCCCGCTGAGTCATTTGTCGTTGTGTCCTTGGGCAAGACACTTTACCCTCCTTGCCTCCAGTGGGGCACTCGCTGGTGTGTGAATGTGTGTGATTGTTCCTCTGGTGATCGGAGATGTAGGTGCAGATGGGTAGCCACGCCTCCGTCTGTCTGCCCCAGGGCGGCTTTGGCTACACACGTAGTCTACCATCACCAAGTATGAATGAGGAGTGAATAAATAATGGATCCAATGTAAAGCACCTCTGAGTGTCCAGCAGAAGCGCCATATAAATCTAATCCATTATTATAATGATAATAATTATTATTTCTCGCCGCCAATCACGAGAAAAGTCTAGAGAAAACGTGACTGTAATGTGCTTTTTATTTTAGTTAACTATATTCAATAATTTTTCACTTAATTTGCGTTCCATTGCCTATGGTGCGAATTACGGTACCGTAAACTTCTGTCCAAAAGACGACTGTAACTCGTAACTTAGGCTAACCTGATTACGTCGATGTTATTTTTTTCTTTCTTTGTTTGCTTCTTTCTTTTACATTTCTTTGATGTTTCAGTACTATACAATTTGATACATAAATGACATTATGAAATAACACAAGTTGAAAAAAGGTAGTTTTCTAGCGTCTTGGAACGGACTAAGACCATTTACATTATTTGTAATGGGAAAAATGTATTTGGAATTAGAATAAATCGGTATTTGAACAGCCTTCCGGAACGAATTGTGGTCGGAAACCGAGGTTTGCCTGTACAGTAATACCTCTGTACTCGACCATAATCCGTTCTGAGGTGGTGGTTGAGCACCGATTTGTTCGAACACCGAAACCAATTTTCCCATAAGAAATAATGAAAAAGTATTTTAATCCATTCTTACCATTTAGAAAAATACCTAAAATATTATAAGAACGTGTATCTAAACAACAATGAAGACGTAAATGTGCACAAGCAGTACATGATAAAGATAAAGCATTATAAACCATTTTGTATAATTTACTTCCGTTTCGGAGAGTGGTTGATGGCACTGGCGTCATCATGGAAGGGGATTCCTTCCATGATGACGCTAGGTATCGCGCCTCCAGGGGTTTTCTCCCTTCTCTCTCTCTTCCGTGGAGGTGAATCTGGCTGGGCAGTAGCCTTCCTCTTTTCTTTAAGAAGGAACCTGTCCATTGTCAGTTGCTTCTGCTTCAAGATAGTAGAAATGGTTGACTTTGCCATTTCGTACTGCGACGCGAGGTCGGACACTCGTACACCACTTTCATATTTTGCTATAATTTCCGTACGTCTTTGCGTACGTAATTCGCGTACGTGTTACTCCGCTGGCGGTCTGAGTCGAAATGACGCTTACCCGCTAGCCGAGGAGCGCGTTCGGGTCGACTCGGCTAGTCGAGTACCGAAAATCTGTTCGGGGTCCGATACATTTTCTACTCGAATTTTTTGGTCGAGCACCGATTTGGTCGAGTATAGAGGCGGTCGAGTACAGAGGTATCACTGTATATGGTACAGGCCCTGAAACACACACAAACAAGGGGCCTGTACAGCTTGCAGATAGATAGAAAGGGGTAGAGCGGTGGGCAGCTTCTCACTGGTGCACCGTGGGGGACGGTGCCTTGCCCAAGGGCACATTGGCAGTGCTCAGGAGGTGGAGAGACACCCCTCGACTGTCTCTACTATGCTCCAGGTTTTTCGCTCCATACGGGATTTGAACCGGCTATTCTCTGGTGATCCTCCGGTCCCCAGCCGGGGAAGAATTAGTGGACTGCCGCCCCAAAGAGAGAGACAGACTCTTGTTGAAATTGGAATCTTTCAAACAAGGAGATTTTATTGCTGAGTTTTGGGTAATTCAGCTTGTATCAACAGAAAAAAACAATTCTTTCAAGGTAATACAATGAAGTATGAATTAGAAGCTATGACATCAGACAGAGACTACGTCACAATTTTAACCACTGTTGCTATGCACCTGAAAAACTGTGTGATGTTATGGTATTTGTAAATCAATGTCTTTTGTCTAAATGCTAAATTTTGTCCACCCACTCATATAGGGTTTCCCATGTCCTTAGGTCAAACTACATCTGATAAAAAGAGGATTTTCAGAATCAGTTAGCACTCTGAGTCTGCAGCTGCTCCTGAAGTTTTTTCGCTGTGATTTACCTGCTTGGGTCAATATAAAATGGGCTTTCATCACTGGTTCAGACTTCTGTCAATTAGCTTAATGAATTTTGGACATGATTTTTTAGAAAATGAAAATTATTTTGTTATTTTGTACGTTAATTCTAATAGGTACAATGAATATTGAAGGCATATGATCTTCCAGTCACATAGGGTGACAGGGACAAATGTAAGCATGGGTGAGCCAAGGGTCACCTACAGTGTCGTGCCAAATGGTGTAAGGAAACATAGTTGACTTTGGAACCATGGATTTGCTGTGTCTTTCTCTGGATGAATTTGATCTGGGGATTGTTTGCAACATTACTAATATAATACGAAATATCTGACGTTGATGGGTGCTGTTACGTTTGTGTTTTTTAATTTGAGACTATGGTTTGAACACTTTCGGTACTGGTGTAATGAAAAAAGGCCATGTGTGTAGAACATGTTATTGTGATCCTACAACTCTGGGAATGTTTTCCGTGTTCCCTCTGGCTCAAAGCTCTCCTCTTCAGAAAAGGTCCGGTCCGTATTTGCTAATGTGGTGTTGCTTACTCTATCTAGTCTCTATCAAGGATTGTTGGAAAGGCATTTGTAACTGGGTAGCACTTGTAGTAATATCAATAATAATCCATTTTTGTGGTGTTTTTAGAAACGGAAATAATATTTGCAACTTTTCAGCACAAGTTGTGGATTTAGCATTGCCTTTTTTTTAATTACACTTATCTCATTGCACTGGCCCACTACACAGGCTGCTGTCAATAGGGCACTTGAAGTACATGTAGTTGTTCTTTATTGTTATAATGTAAATTTAAAAAAAAAAAATTCAACAAAGTAATTATTTTTTTTTTCTTCCAGTTGTCCTCCATGATTGATTTGAGACCTCCAATATCCCGAGCTAAGATGATGTCTGTAACAAAATCAGCCATCAAAGCTATTAAGGTAAAGTGAACACTTTTTTTATAAGTTTGATTTACAGCTACATTACAGAGTAAGATTCTCTCAGACATTTCAGATGAACTCATATACAGATAGTCCTCAGCCTATGAACAAAATTGAATCCGAGAGGCTGTTCATAAGCTGAGTTGTTCCTAAGTCGATATTTATCAAATTTCAATCTATAATTAGAAGTGGCGCAGTTGGTAGCACTGCTGCTGTCTGGCTTTGAGTCCTTTCTGTGCAGTTTGTATGTCTGCCCGTGTTTGCGTGGGTTCTCTATGGCTTCCGCCCACCTCCAAAAACATCCAGTTTAGGTGGATCGATCATGTCAAAATTGCTCATAGGTGTGAGAGTGTCTTTCATTTAGCTCCACGTCGTGGTGGCTATGCACCTGGAATGTCTCCCTCCTTTCGTCCGTAGTCCACTGGGATAGGCTCCAGCATCCCCGTGACCTGCAAAAAGTGGATGGAAATTGATGAGTGGATTACTCAATTACCATTTGAAGTCATTTAAATACCAGTAATACTCTAAATAATGAATTACTATTCCCTAAGACTTACTAAAAGCAAGTGCACAACATAAAATCCACACATAAATGAAATAAATTACCATGCTACCGTAATGTAACTTGCCTTTATAACGAAGAAAGAGGAGGAGGGAGGAGTTATTGTCTGTGACAGGAGAGTTGTCATCAGGGAGATTATTGTGTGTATGGAACGGTGCTGCTTGGCGTGGGTTGTGGCAAAAAGGGAAACTACAATAGTGGGATATTAATCTTCATATGTCGGATGATTCTATTTTGAGGGACTGCCTGTATTTTTGTTTCAAATCAAACTCTATAATCAAAACATGATTTGTGATTTGAGCCAGACTTTTTTTTTCAGAAGCTGTAAATACAATAATGAAAAATCTTTCAAATATCAAAATTTTTCACATATTTTAGGACATGTGAAGTTACTTGATGCTAATATTTGTACTTTGCACAAAAAATACCAAAAGAACACTCAAAAGAAATAGCTACCAAGGCATTTTCCTTATTTGCTACATACTAGGTAGTCAGTTAGTTGGATACACCGGAGATATTCTGTTTAGCAGACCAGCTGTTAAATGATATATTGTGGACATAAAGTGTTGGAAGTTAGATGTGCTCGATTTTTGGGTGAAAAATGTTTAAATAAAACACATGTGAAGTGCATCTCTTAGAGAGTGTATTCATTTTTCACAAACACTTGTTCATGTCTATTATCCGCCCACCTAAGTCTGATTCCATCGATTATAAATATTGTGACTGAAACCTTCGGAAGTTTAGTTTTAAATGTCTTGCTGTTAAAGAGTAGTTTTTCTATTTTTCAAGGTTAGTAGGTGTTAAGTAAATCGTTTAGAAATTCAATCTTCCTCTAGGCTTTGTACAATCTTACTGTGTAATTCCCACATTTTTTATTTCTTTCCAAAAGTACTGGTAGTCCTCAACTTACATGCATAGTTGGTTCAGAGAGGTTGTTAATAAGCTGAATTGTTCATAAGTTGTTATTTACTAAATTTTAATATATAATTTCCATTTGAGGTCATTTAAATGCCATTACTCCTCTAAAGGCCCCATCCACACAATGACGGAACTTTTTGAAAATGCAACTTTTTTGTTGCGTTTACGTTGTCTACACGACAACACAGATATCCGGAACGAAAACGCAACCTTTTTGAAAACGCTGGCCAAGGTGGATTTTTTTTGAAAATGCTGTGTCTGCGTTGTGGTGTGGACAGTGTATCCGCAACTTTTTTATCCGGGGGGGGGCGTGTCCCTGGCACCAAAACCGCTGTGACGTCATGCATGTGACCCATATCTACATGTACAAATGGAGCTAAAACCGGCTATTTTCTGATATATAACAGCTCCATGTCGAAGATGCGTTGATAAACGTGCTTTGCACTTAAATATTTGTTAGTCTGTTTATTTATGTGTCATCCTTGCCAAAGACGCCGACGCCAGTTCTGAGTCAGACCGGGATGCGTTGTCTGCTGGTGGAGAATTCTGTGATGGAGGTTCTCCTCCAGGAGGACCACTGTGAATTTCTGCACGTCTCGGTCCTCTCCTGTCATTCTCGGAGTTGTTCTGCTTATACATGTGTTGATAAATGCACTGATGTGTTTACGTGTGGACGGAGATTTTTTTGAAAACGCTGTCGTGTGGACGCGTATCGTTTTCGATGCGTTTTCAAAAAGTTGCGTTTTCAAAAAATTCCGGCATCGTGTGGATGCAGCCTAAATTTGAAAGTACTATTCCCTAAGACTTACCAAAAACAATTGGAGGACATAAAAACAATACATTATGAAATAAAATACAGGCACAGAATGTTTCAGGTAATGTTGGTCTTGATTATACGTCAGTTTTCAAAAAATACGTGGAAAAATAAACTCAGGTTTTTATCATTTTACTCAAACTTTACGTGAAGGACTTAGCTGGATATGGCGCCGCTTGGTTGCTGTATATCTACGAATGTCAGTGAGTCAGATATTTGTATCATGGGGACTACCTGTATCATCACCTTTAAATGACTGAACAGCAATGTTTTAACATCTATCTAAAATTTCTTTATTTTAATAGCGGTATAAACACGTCGTCCAGATTGTTGAAAGATTCATCAAGAAGGTATGTACCGTACCAGCCTATTGGTTTATTGTGAATTTTAGAGTGGCAGTAATTATTTTTGTTTGCTTTCAGTGCAAGCCAGAATTAAAAGTCCCTGGTTTGTATGTAGTTGATTCCATTGTTCGTCAGTCACGGCATCAGTTTGGTGTGGAGAAGGATGTTTTTGGACCCAGATTTTTGAAAAACTTTACAGAAACCTTTCAAAATCTTTACCATTGCTCAGAGGATGATAAGGTATGCTATAGTTGTGCTCCAAGAAATTTAGTATAACTCTTATAAAAATGAGAAATACCTCAAGGTGGGATTGTCTTTTCCTTTTCTCAGAGCAAAATTCTCCGTGTGCTGAACCTGTGGCAGAAGAATGGTGTGTTTGACATGGACATCATTCAGCCTCTGATGGATATGGCCAGTGGAACAATTCCATCTGTGTCTGCACCGGAAGGTAAAAAAAATAATTCTCTTGTCGCTTGGCACGGCATTTGAGTGGGACATAAATTCTGAGTGATATTCAACCATCTATTTTATTAAAGGCATCATTAGTTTAATGTTTGTCTTATGTTTGAACAGCTCACACTGATACTTATCCAGAGACACAGGCTCCTATGACCAGTGGTTCTGTTGTACCTGGTATTCCCAATTTACCAACATCTGATGCCTTAGCTGCTGTGGCGCAGCTGTTTCAGTCTCCCCAGGGTCAGGAGGTAAGCTATGAAATTGTGTGTTTGTGCAGCTCTATTCAATGGCAGGTGAAGTGCTGATCTCACCTCCCTTTCCTCCGTCTAGCTGCAGAGGATGCTTCAAAACTTCCAGCAGGCAGAAAACAACAAAATCACCACAGGCAGCATATCAGAGCCACCACAGCTCAACCTGTATAGCTCACACGCAGAAAGGAAAAGCTCTTTAGCTGAGGTAATAGTCATGGTAGCATTACCGACTGTGATCAAATGTTTTCTAATTTACTTAATTGTGAAACGTATTTTTATTTCCTCAGAAACTCCTTGACAGATTTGACTATGATGATGAACCAGAAGATATACCCCCTAAAGAAGGAATTGCCCAGCCCCAGTGAGTTTGTGAAATTTATAATACACACATTATAATGAAAATGTTGGGTTAGAGGCTTCATTTTCAGGTTTTGTTCCATTCAAGTTTCCATTTGACTAAATCCAGAATCTTGCCAGCGCTTGTTGATGGGCTTAAGTACATATTCAATTTTCTTTTTTTCAGTTTTTTTCTTTCTATGATATGTTACAATATAGGTATTACAAAGGTGTGAATCTATAATGGGTAATAGATGTACTTTGTATTTAATTTGGCGTGTTTATAGGTTTTGCAATACCCAATATTGAATATTTTGTCATGACAGGGGCATTCCTGAAAATGTGTTCAACCAGTTTCATGGTCAGATGCCCAAGACAGAAAACGTTCATCCACAAATGATGGGACATGCTGGTGCTACAGAGGTATCCAACAATAATGAAAGACTGCTTATAATAACTAACAGAACTATAAGTCACAACTCTGAATAATTTTGCCAGTTCTATAGTGTAATACCTACATGATTTCCACAAATTTTTTGAAGCTAATTAAGATGCTATTTTCACAATATGTCCTAAAAAGATGCCAAGATTTTCTCTTAACAATTATTACAATGCTCATTTAGATGTTTAACGGTTGAAATTTAAATGACCTTTTTTTAAATTTCAGACGTATAAGGTGTAGTCCTTTTTTACAATGTTCTTTGTGTTTTCGCCTATCTGTTGATATTTCAGCATGTTGGAGGAATGAGTCATGAACATCATATGATGCCAGATGGACATGGTTCCACAAAGGAGGCATATTTACAATCTCTGGTAAATTTTCAAACCATTAGTGAATCTTAGTTTAATCTGACCTGTGAGCAGGAAAACATTTTGTTTGTATTTGCATTGGGTGCTACTGAAGCACAGACATGCTGTAGTCAGCTCATATGGAAAGGAAGGTTCTGTGTTTTTTTTTCATTTTAATTGGAGAATTATGTGTGAGGTTTGTTTGGCTTCAGAACAAAATGGTAAAATTGTCCTGTCATTTTCTATTAGAGAAATTCAAGAGAAAACTCAACTGTTAGGCGGGAGGGAAGACATAGAAACTTTGGCAGGAGAACAAGATCCAGATCTGGTTCCAGGTAAGCGACTGCTCTTAGTGAACCGGATACTGTTACGCTAATTACTGTACATCCCGCTTCAAAGTGATGATGTATTGTAATTGCCAGTGTTTGTTCGTCCTTTTGTCCGTTAATCCAAAAAATATCTTCGCAACCGTTGTAGATAGAAAAAAGCACATTACTCGGGCGGCAAAGGGGATGAAAATAAGATGATGACCATGACCTTGAGAACACTAGGTCAAGATCATATTTCAACTTTTGGACACATATACAATTTCCACCGGGATTAATAAAGTATGTATGTATGTATGTATGTATGTATCTATCTATCTATCTATCTATCTATCTATCTATCTATCTATCTATCTATCTATCTATCTATATCTATCTATCTATCTATCTATCTATCTATCTATCTATCTATCTATCTATCTATCTATCTATCTATCTATCTATCTATCTATCTATCTATCTATCTATCTATCTATCTATCTATCTATCTATCTATCTATCTATCTATCTATCTATCTATCTATCTATCTATCTATCTATCTATCTATCTATCTATCTATCTATCTATCTATCTATCTATCTATCTATCTATCTATCTATCTATCTATCTATCTATCTATCTATCTATCTATCTATCTATCTATCTATCTATCTATCTATCTATCTATCTATCTATCTATCTATCTATCTATCTATCTATCTATCTATCTATCTATCTATCTATCTATCTATCTATCTATCTATCTATCTATCTATCTATCTATCTATCTATCTATCTATCTATCTATCTCTCTCTCTCTCTCTCTCAGGTACCGGATAAGGTAGAAAGAGGGAGAAGGCCAGAGTGAGTAAGACCATAGTTAAAAGCCAGTGCTTTGATCTATTTACCTATGCTTTGATTTACCCTGACCTATGAAAGTAAGTCAAGGTAAAATTTGGAATTCATGGGTATCGTGGGTTGTTGCAGTCTCTGACTGCCTTGTTGAAGTTGTTTGTTGTGCTGCAGTAGTTAATGCATCTTGAAGGGTAAATTGCATGCCAGAAAGTGTGTGGATCATTAATTACTAGAGCAGCTGACAGTCAGCTGCTGCCACAATTCAATATTTATGTAGACACTTTCAATTTTGTTAAAAAAGAACCAATGCAGTAGGAAGGATAGGAATGAGTACATCAGAGGAACAGCACATGTTAGAGGTTTTGGAGATAGTCAGAGAGGCCATTCTGAGATGGTTTGGACATGTCCAGAGGAGAGATAGTGAATATATAGAAGGATTCTGAGTTTTGAACTGCCAGGCAGGAGGCCTAGAGGAAGACCAAAGAGGAGGTTTATGGTTGTAGTGAAAGAGGAAATGAAGGTAGTTGGTGTGAGAGAAGAGGATGCAGAAGACAGGGTTAAATGGAGGCAATCGATTCGCTGTGGCGACCTCTGAAGGGGAAAGCTGAAAGGAAAGGAAAAGAAGAGCAGTCAGAGACTGCAACATCCCTCGACACCCCTGAATTCAAAATTTTACCCTGACCTACTTACATAGGTGAAAAGATCAAACCTAGTGCTCTGACCTACTGTCTTACTCACACTGGCCTTCTCCCTCGTCTTTCTATCTTATCTAGTTCCTGAGTGTACAAAATTTGACCTTGACCTAGTTCTCTCAACGTCAAGTTCATCATCTCATTTTCATCCCCTTTGCCGCCCGAGTAATGTACTTTTTGTTTTATCTTTCTATCTGGTTGCGAAGATATTTGGTGTACTAACGGACGAACACACAAACGCTGACAATTACACTACATCATCCCTTTGAAGCAGGATGTAAAAAGTATGAAATTTCATGTAGGAGTTACATATTTTCATGACACTGTGAGAATTTTGACCAATCATTTATATTTCAGATCTCCAAGGAGACGAAGATCAAGATCTTCATCCCACTCCAGACGGGCTCGGCATCGTCGTTCCCGTTCTCGATCTAGAGAGCGGGGTCGGAGGTCTCGTTCGCGAGACCGAGCAGGAGATCGAGAAAAAGACAGAGAACGCAGACAAAAAGGACTTCCCTCTATGAAGAGTCACACTCTTAGTGGTATGTTATTGGAGTACATAGAATCACAGAATTTGAATCACAGAAAATCTTAACAATGTTTATTTTATGTAAGTCAGGATCCACTTTGATTTCACTAGTGATGATTTAAATTATTTGAAACCACTTTGTTCTTTTTACAAAGAACTTTACCATGCAATGTTTAATATTTTGAGTATTCAATTAATATAATTAAATTCATGCATAGGTGTTTCTGAAAGCTGCCAGAATCAACACAAAATGTCCATCTAGATAAGTTGTTCATGGTTGCAAAGATTTAGTCTTCTACAATTGTGTAACCCTCTGTTACAATGTTTCTTGGTGCAACGGAAAACAATGCATTTATACATATTCAGAAAAACTGACCTTTTTCAGTAGAGTTAAAGAAGTCAAACTTTTAAAATATGAACAGTGACTTTAAAACTAACAAATCATTCATGAAAAATATACATGCACATGCAAGGTGTGATTGACTCTTGTCTATACATTATTTTTTCACATCGTGTACTTGGTCCCTCATACAGTATAACTTTTTTATACCCCCATCGGGCTTTATGCTTTCACTTCATTTCGGCATATGCTTTGTAGGTGATAAAAATGTATTTATCTTGCTGTCGATTTCTTAAGTTGACTTTTAACAGTTTTTGGCACATTTGTATTTAAATTCTCTTCAGGAAATTTTGGTCACATTCACCGATTTTTGGAGTTATGGTCTGTTAACATCAGCACAGCTTACCATACTTTCTTGTGACTCTGTAATGTAATAGCTATGAAAGCTATTTAAGGGAGAACTATGTCACACAGTATACTGGTAAAATTGAAAAAATAGTATTGAGAATTCATGTTTTCACAATTTGTTCAGTGAAATACAAAAAAAATCACTCAAGTTCTCCAAGCAGTTGCTTGTCTCCTTTTTCTTTTAGTTTGCAGCACAACACTTTGGGTTGGACAGCTAGACAAGAAAACTCAGCAGTCTGACGTAATGTGCCTTTTGGAAGAGTTTGGCCAGATCGAATCTATCAATGTGAGTTTTGGCAATTCACATCATTGTCACGTGTAATCTATGAAAATGATAAGTATTTCACTGTTACCTCTTTCTTTATGTCTAGATGATACCCCCACGAGGCTGTGCTTATATTGTCATGGTTCACAGACAAGATGCATATACAGCCTTGAACAAACTCAGTAGGGGGTCATACAAAGTCAATCAAAAACCTGTGAAGGTATTTAAACTCATACAGGGACTCCTTTTGTGTTCACTCTATCATGGCTCTGCATAATTTGTTTTACCTGTTATTGTTTACGTGATGATTATAATTAATGTCATTTTTGCCTAGATTGCTTGGGCTTTAAACAAAGGTATAAAATCAGCACACAAAAAGTTCTGGGACGTGGAACGTGGAGTTACCTACATTCCCTGGAGCAAAGTCAAACTTGAAGAGTTGGACAGCTATCGAGAAGGGGGTATGCTGGACGCAGAGACCCTAAATCCAGGTAGTCACTTTGCTAATACTATAGCTTGGTTGGAGTTTGATCCCCTAGTGGTGATTTGAAATAATTTTCATTATGTGTTTTTGTTTTTTTGGTTTTTTTTTGTATGCAGACTGGAATAAAGCCAATGACTTGATTAAACTGGTAGCTGTAAATGGAGCACCGGGTATACCAGCAGATGGAACCGTTGCTGCTCACATTCAGGTAATAACAACACAGTCTTCAACACTTATTACTATAACCTGTTTTTTTGTTGTATTGATTTCATATCTTTGGTGTTTGAAGGTTACTTCCCTTTTTTGTGAAGATAATAAATTATTGTTGCTCATGAGTAGTGGAGCTTATCTGAACCATTTAGGTTGTAGAACCAATTAAGTTGTAGAATATTTAACTTGACACATATTGCCTGCGTAAATAAATAATTTTAAAATTCAATCAACAATACTGCTCTTTGAATTACGTATTTGAAATACTGCATGTAAAGACTTCCCCATTCAGTGAGAAATACTCAAATCCACATGTAGCCATGGTAGTTCTTCCCACTTTTCTTTTAAAAGCATTTATTTCAACTACTACAATAGGTTGAGTATTTAGTATTGAGTGTGGTTGGCTACAAATAGCCAATTGTGTTTTGTAAATCTGAAAGCTAGTTCCAGCCAAGACTGAAAACACTGTTAAAATTTAAATTGGTATTTTGTCAGATCACAAGTCACATTTTAATATTTCGGATTCCTTTGCCAGCAAAATGATTAAGCTGAAATTCAGGACAAAAAAAAAGTCAATCCAAAATAAAGTCATCAATATGTCCACTTAGTGCCTGAGGCCATTGAGTCTCATTTCTCAGCCAGGTTTGAAAAGCATTGATGATTGCAGCAAGGTTAGTATCAACAGCTGATTTGATGTCAGAAAAGAGTGCACATTTACCTGTTGGTCAGTATGTGGGTTTAATCTAAATGTAGATAGTGAACCACTCTTATTGATCCCGAGGGAAATTTGGAATATCACCAAATATATAAATAACACCTTTACCTTTGCAATTATAGCGGGTGAGAAGATGCTTGAGGAATGGAGGAAGAGTGTGCTTTTGCCCATTTTTAAGAACGAGGGTGATGTACAGTGTTGTGGGAACTATAGGGGGATAAAGTTGATGAATCACACAACGAACTTGTGGGAATGAGTAGCTAGACTCGGGACAGAAGTGGGTATTTGTGAGCAGCAATTTAGTTTCATGCCCACGAAAGTTTCCACAGATGTTTTATTTGCGTTGAGGATGTTGATGGAGAAGTACAGAGAAGGTTAGAAGGAGCTACATTGTGTCTTTGTGAATCAAAAAAAAGTCTATAGAGGAACTGTGGTACTGCATGAGGAAGTCTGGAGTTGTAGAGAAGAACGTTTGAATAGTACAGGACATACGAGGGCAGCAGAACAGCGATGAGGTGTGCTGCAGGTGTGACAAAGGAGTTCAAGGTAGACGGGGTACTGCATCAGGGATCAGCTCTGAGCACCATCCTGTTTGCAGTAGTATAGGCTGACAAATGAAATTAGGCTGGAATCCCCATGGACTGTGATGTTTGCAGATGATATTGTGCTCTGCAGTGAAAGCAAGAAGCAGATGGAGGAACATTTGGAAAAGTGGTGGCAATATTTCTGCAGAAAAGATAGGAGTGGAGATGGAAGAGTGAGGCTTATGGGAGAAGAAATACCAAAGGTGGAAGACTTCAAATATTTCGGGTCAGCAGTCCAGAGTAACAGTGAGTGTGGCAAGGTAAATATGTAATGTGGTAAACAAACAGATCCAAGCAGGCTGGAATGCGAAAGGATAGTGTCAGGTGTTGTTCTGTGGCAAAAAAGTCTCTGCTAGGATGAACGGCGAAGTTGATAAGACAGTGATGAGGACTTTCATGATGGACAGATTAGAGACAGTATCACTGAAAATAGACAAGAAGCCAAGTTGGTAGTGGCAGAAATGATGTTGAGGTTATTTCTAGGAGTGGCCATGTCCGGTAGGATGTGAAATTAGTAAATCCGAGGAACAGCCTAAGTGAGATGTTTTAGAGACAAAGTTAGAGCAGACTTAGATGTTTGGTCACGTCCAGAGGAGAGATCGTGTGTATATCGGTAAAAGGGTGTTGATGGACTTACTAGATAAGAGGAAGACCGTGGATGGTTGATGGATATAGTGAGGGAAGACATGAGGGCCAATGGTGGAGGATGCACAAGATAGGCTGAAATGGAAAAGGATGATGTACTGTGGCGACCCCTAACGACACAAGCCGAAAGGAAAAGAAGAAGACTACGACCTTTGTAGAAGTGAAGTGTAATTGTGCGACACGTTCTATAAAGGGATATCTAGTAGGGATTTTCATGCATTGAATGTTGAGAATGTCGATATTTTAAAGTATTTTGTTTATGCTACTTTTTAAAAACCATGATAAACACTGACTGGCATTCAGACTAATGAACGTATTGGAAAACTGAGCAAGCGATGTTCAAATCAAGTATAAGAATGCTTAGTTTTTCCTCATTTGACAGATATTTGGGTCTTTCTCAAAAGTCAGGCACTCCTTAATTGTAAGATTCCCTCATTTGCATCAGATTATTCTCTGAGAGGGGTTGTAAAAATATCGCTCCTTAGCATCATCAGAGATTGTTTTAGAATGTATTGTACCACAATTCAGATATGCTCCTCTGCTGATGGACATTAAGTTGATCATTGGATAATTTTTTTTTCTTTTTCCTGCAAAAATATTTCCTTCACTTGGTTACCTTGTACTTTTCCATTTAAATTATCCTAATAAAGTATGGGAATTACATAAAACTACTGTGGTGTGTGAAGAGAAAAGAATCTGTTACCATGTATCTGTTTTTGGTAACAAACATCCTAAGTGTTTGAGTTTGACAAGTTTGACAGCGATTGCTTGCAAAAACATTTTCTTATCCCTCCCACCAGTTCTTTGATAGCAAAAAAATTGCCATTGGTGAGTACACAAATCAGCTTCCTGATCAAAATTGTATCTTCTTGCAACTCGTGTTTCTGCTGTAGTCATGAATACACTAACTGATGGACAGCTTGCAATAGCACAGTCATCAGACCGCCACCACCACCACATGTTAAATCGAAGGTAAAGCTTCCTTCCGTTCAGCATGATCCAGCTGGATTGTCTGCAGTCGAGCATATTCAGGAAGCATGATAAATATCACAAGCCACAGTGAAGAGCAGTTGCTCATGAGTTCTATGGTCACCTGTATCTGACCTGTTGCTGCTGATGGGACTTAAAGAAGGTTTGGAGGAAGTCCAAGTCCAAATGGGACATAAGGTAAGCCGGCAACATCATTAGCAGCTTATTTTACATTCCAGTTTGTAAAACTGGCCTGTAAATATTTTTTTTTCAGTTATGGGACAAGGGACAATTTTTTCATTGCCAATATTTATGAAACAAGAGTTTGATTGCTTATAAAGGATGGAGTGACCACATTACAAGTCAAATTTGTCCTAAGTCAAATTATTTTACTTACTGTACTTACAAAGTCACTGTCTATGTCCTGCTGTTCATCCAGTACATTTCAATTTCACTTATCTATGCTTATCTGCATCCTACACAAAGAGCATGAGAGCATTTATTATTGGGTCAAAATATTACAAAACTACTCAAGACTTGCCTGCAGGATAGTCTAAATATACAGTATGTGTTCTCAGTTCCTCTAGTCCTTTGTAGTCATGTTTTTTTGTTTTGTTTTCAAGTTTGCTCTCTCGATGCTTATCTGTTTCACTTCTTAGGTTCCGACTAGATCATATCATGCAATATACTGGCTTTCAGTTAGAACTTCAGAATATTAGTTGGTTAAAGAAAAAGTGGAATTGCACTCTCATTTTTTCCTGTCCTGCTAAATACATACAGTTTGGCTTCAAGTTATACGTTACAAGCTTGCTGTTGTTTGTATTTTTTAAAATTTATTTCAGTTAGTACTCAAGACAGCAAAACACAAAAAACTTTAGCTGTATTCTAGTTAGATTTTTTAGTTAGATTTTTGTGACATTTGATCTTGATAATAGACTCTAAATTTCAAGTTAGTTGGAAATTAAAATTAATGTAAAAATCATATTACACAAACATTGAGACCCTTTTGTATTGGGATAACCTGAGCTGCTACTCCTGTCATGTTGACTTTCACGTTCATGAGTAATTATCAGCCATGGGTACACACTTCTTCAAATTCAGAGGCAAAAGGCAAGTGAGGTTACAATTTTTTATACCTGTGCTTAACAAAGATAAGTGTGTAAGGATGTCCTTCATAAAGGCAGCAACGTCAAATGTTGTGTTTATGCACTTGCCATGTACACTCAAAGTGAAAGTACACTTAAGAAGATGGGAAAATTTAAACAGGGATACCGTATGTGAGATCTGCAAACTTGGACCACACTCATCTTCAAACTCAGCATTAATGTTTTCAACTATGCATTTTTAAATGCACAGTGCAGTTTTGACACTTACATGGACAAATTATCATATGTTACATGCAGTTTTGAAAAGCACTCAAATCTGTACCAGTTTATTTATTGAGACTGGTAATAAGATGTCTCACCTGAACTTTTTCTACAAACTGGAAGATGCATGAGTCAAAGCAGAAAAGATAATGTGGTTATTAATAGATTTAAGGACTAAGATTCAAAAGGCTTTATGGGTCAAAAAACCTTTGCAGAGGGCTTTACTTTGACTGTGTAGTTCCTGACCTGGAACAAAAAGGAAAATTGAAAATTATCAGGCATCAATAGATAATGTTGTTTTCACATTTAACAACCTTTCCCCACCATTTCTTGTTTATGTCATAATGAAATATAAAATGGTCTTGGGAGCAAGAGATTAAAGATTCATCTTTTCAAGGCATTTGTTTATTGCTCCTGTTCAAAGGCATTTTAAAAAAACCTTTAATAATCTACTTTAGCAATCACTTCAAGGAGCATGACCTCAGGTGCATAAAATCTTTTTCATTCTTGATGATTGTAAGTTTGCACGTTCTCGCTGTGTCTGCGTGGGTTCTCTCCAGGCTCTCTGGCTTCCTTCCACCTCCAAAAACACACAGCTTTGGTGGATTGATGATATCAAATTACCTGTAGGTGTGAGTGTGTGTATGCACGTGGTTGTGTGTTTACATGTGGCTCATTGGTGCACTGGGGTCGTGCCCGAAGTGTTTCCTGCCTTACACCCCTGGTCAGCTGGGATAGGCTCCAGCACCCTGCAACCCGCGACTATGGACAAAGTGGGTGTTGACAATGAAGGAATGAGTGCAGATCTGGTGTAAGTGAACACCTAAAACATCTTGTCTTAATCCTTAAAGGCAACTAATGTTTAACACCTGACACTGTTCAGCCTGCATTTTATGCAGTGTATCATGAAATTCTTTCTATTGTTCTAAGTATCTTCCTCTTTACACATATGTAAGGACACATTGTCCTTATTATCAGCTTCAATGCAAGTTAACTCTCCAGAATAGCTACTGCTTCCTTCTCTAGCATACCCTGGCTGCTATACGATGAGTGTCTCTTTATCCTTATGGTTTGAGGTAGGGGTATAAGGCAATGTTTGTCATTCCGCACAGTATCTGCTGTATTGAAAGGTCGAAGCTTCCCTTTCACCCATTTGCGAGTTGATCAGATGAGAGACATAATAAAGGAAGGAAGTATGGCAAGAAAGAGGAACATGGATGGCATGGAAGCAAAGGTGCTCAACACAGAGGGATTGGCAATTAAATATTTCTATACCTCCTCCAAAGTACCCAAGCATCTTACAAAACAAAAAGAAAAAGCTGAAGTGATTGGTCAGGATGGGTTTGTCTCATATAATTCACAAAACATTATTGAACTCATGTTCTGCTCTACAAGTCTATAAAGTTTCTCGACATATTTAAAGACAAAACCCTTCAACGTATTTAAAGGGTATTTAAAAACATTAGGGTTAGAATATATTATAGTATTTCAATTTTCTTTTTGCAAGCAAGCTATGTTTGCCATGGATCTTGAATTTTGCTCACACCAGTGGCAAGGGACATCACTAAAAAAAGACCATAATCAAATAGATTAGGACATCAGGGGAAATGTAAAAATAAAACAGAAAATAAAATTCAGACATGTTACTTGACTAGTAAGTGCTATCTTGTCAGTCCTTCTCTAATCTTTACTGGGGCTTATCTAAGAAACTTGAGATACTAGTTTGACCGTCTTTAAACGGATATTAACTAGAAGTAATTGTTCTTTAGTTTTACAAAATTTTTTGTGTTTTTGTAATTAATGTGATTTGTAAAGTGGGTTTGAATGGTGGTCATTCATTTCCACATCATATCTTACAAGTTCTAAAATTTAGCCAATTGTAACATTGTAACACATCTACTCTACTCCTTAGTTTGTATAATTTTTTATGTGTGGTTTCCATTGAATAAATTTATTAGGTAATTATAAAGGGTTCTCATATTGTTTAGTATCTCATCCACTATATTTTTGCTTAAGCAAGGTTTCAATGGTAAGATGTCTGGGTGATTGAACGTTGGTATCTTTCATTGTACACACACACACACACACACACACACACGTACACCATTGTGGTTACTAATGTGTACAATCAATCCATCAGTATATGAAACAATCTATTGCGAGGGTCAGGAAAAGATGTCTTCCATTAAAAAAAAGTCCAAAGACCTTCAAGCTTATTAGGAAATACTGTAAAGCTTAGCTGCTGCTGACTGACATGTGCCCATCTTAAAAACTAAGTGGTATGCTTCAAAACCCAAGGAAAGGACTGAACTGCTCGGCATGTGGAGCAAGGGTGAAACAGATCCATGATCTACTGTGGAGCCTGATCATGTACAACTCTAGAAGTCATTAACAAACTTTAATTTAAAAAAATTACAACTGGTGCAAATAGGGTTAAAATAGTCCTTTTGTGTTTGTGTCAGTTATAAGGAGCCTAGAATCCTGGATAGTTGTAAACATGAGGATTTATTACAACAGGTAAGAGGTAACACGAGTTGTTAACATTAACCTAATAGTATTACACTATTTAATGTTAATGTTAATTTCAAAGCATGTTTGAGCATATGAATTTTAATTCTTGACACAAGTTTGGCTATGTTTCTGCATTAAGGTTAAGTAAACCTGATTTACAGAGTTGGGACTATAGCAAGCATTACATCTTGAGTTTTATATGCAGAGGATTATTTGCCAACCAGTTCTTAATTGATTTGTGCAGGTCCCTGGATTCAGATTTTGTATGAAGTGCAAGTTTAAATGAACCTTTCAGTCATCAATTGTTTTGAAATTTGGGTTTTCACAAAGTGTTTCTCATGTGCAACATCCTTGAGTTTGTGCTCAAGCTACAAATAAAGCTTTTCAAAATCTGAGATTGTCAGACACCAGGACAGAGAGGTCGTTTCATTATAAATTCCATATTGTAAGTGCAGTTCTGACTTTAGAAACTTGGGAAACTTGATCATTTTACGTGGATATTAATGCAAGATCTGAGAAATCTTCTCCTTTCAGTCGGTTTCATATGAAGTGACATTTCATGGAAAGAGGCGATTTCTTCAATTACCTCAAGTAGTGCAACATTGATCTAGATCCATGTGGGAAGAACATCAGACACTTGTGAAGCCTCACAAAGGTGAGTGTTCTAGAAATCATATTTGGATTCAAGCTCATGGATGAAACTGGACTAACTGGAAGTAAGGCTGTATTGTGCTGCCTTATCTTTTAAAAGTAGTAAGTACAAACAAAAACCAAAGTTGTTTGACAAATGTGAGAGCACTGGAATGACATCTGTCAGAAATGTGACTTTTGATGAAACATCCAGTACCAAGGTGTTGGGCTTACCAGGTTTATTAATCAAGCTACCCTGCAAGAAAAGTGGAGCAGCAGATATCCTTCATTTTCTGCTGAAGGATTGAAACATCAGGGTAAGAGTCGACCCCGCCGTTGCTACCCGAGATCGCTAATGACATTGCTTTTATTTTTGAACTGCTTTTCTTCAGTGGTACCTGTAACTGACGTGAAAGAGTTGAAAGCAAACAAAAAAACAAATGACCGATTATTTTGTCTCGCCCCTATCTTCCTGCTACAGTCGATCACATATTTTTAGGAAAGGGTATTTGAATTATTTTTATGCTGACTTTTTTCCCAACCTATACTGCATTCTGTTTGGAAATAGCCAACTTTAGTGATCCCCTAGTGGTAGTTTCACCAATTACGCCGAATATGGAAGTGTCCAACATAAACAAATTGGCATTTCACTTTTTTTTGGTGAACCTATCAATGTACAATGCTAGTGCTATTAGAAGTACAGGAGACTTGTAGAGGTTTTTTTCAATTCAGTATGCTGTGCTCTTACCTGAAATTCTTACGATGGCCAATAGAGGTTAACTAAGATGCGGTATTAACATAATGGAAGTCGACTCAAAATAAAAGTAATTTTACTGTGTGTCCCTATTCTTACTGTTCCAGGTTTTGTGATGTGGGACAAATTCAGAGAATGTTCAATTTCCTTATATTTAACTATTTTTTCAGCAAATTGAATCCAGGGTATTGCAGACATGACTGCAGCCTTTCAATGGGCCACAAGCACTCTTCACGTTGGTATTAATTGGAGCACCAATAGTGCAGCAGTATAGAGATAAACCACTCTCAAACCAGATGCAACAACAACAAAACTTGTGGGAAAAAATGTATTCTCCCAGTCAATATTTTTTGATTAATGGAGATGATGCATAAAAATCAATTACATAGTTTTCTTTCAGCTACATTTGTGGTGTAATACCTTCAAGTATTGTGACATCACAGACCACATGACACTATACTTTTTATGTAGTCAGTGGAATATCTGCAGTAACATTAGCCAGATCATCATTTGGCTGTCAAAAAAGGAATGGTCTCGTTTTTTTTCTTAGTCATCCTTCTCATTAAAAAAAGTCTTTATGGGAGACTCTGAAGAAGACTTATGTAAGATATATTTAACTGACCAATCAGAATTCACTTACAGAATGCCAACAGTTGGCAAAACTGCCTTGCAGGAAAAATGTATATAAAATAAAATATACATTTATTATCTATATATAATCTATATTCCCCTTGTGATAATATTTATATGTTTGCAAGAAAATGATTTGCAAGAAACTTTGGGCTATTTATGCAAGTAATAGATTGAAAATACACATATTTAGTTGTTTGGCCTAAATCACTCATTTTTGAGGAAGCTAAGAGCAGCTTCTAAGTGAATTGTAGCCAGTTAAGGTGCAACAGAATTAACGGATGGAACAGTCAGTATGTAGAACCGTTTGTAGCATCATCATTTAAATTAGTATGATGCACTTTATTTTTTGTAAACAAGGCAGACGGCCATTTTCAAGATACAATTTTTGCTTTTTCAAATCGTTAAAATTTTGTTTTGTTCTCAATTATGTGAGTTACATTAATATTTAAGCATACTAGAATACACACAAGGAATATTAGTATACGTATGTGTATACATGCATGTCGGGTGGGCAGTCAACACACCACCTTGCAGAGAATGTTATTAATTGGCTTTTAAAACATGTACAATATTTCAGAGTGGCTCACTACAGATCCATGGATAGTTTCACACACCAGAGTGTTATTTTCCTTCACCGTTTGACTAAAATTGTCAAAATGAAATGTATTTCTGCAGTATACTGAATGTATATATTTCAGAGCAAGCTAACTTAGACATTTTTCTTAAAGAAAAAAATTGTATCATGTAAATCTTTTATGTGTAATTTGTAACTATTGAAGAGATGGCTTTTATCATCTCATTCTTATACATGTGATTAATATTAGTTGGACAAGAATTGGGTGATTTTAGTGTCTTTAGATGAAATAATGCATGATATGTGATTGTGTGTCTACATGCAGCTGTTGCAACAAGGAGATAATGTCAAAGCTGTCCATAGGCTACCACATTACAGTATCTGTCAGCCTGTAAGTTTGATGTGCTCGGGGACTGATCAACAGTTAACAGGCACTAATCCACAGAAAAGGTATACTGAAGAGCGGAATTGCATCAGCGGAAAATCAATTGACAATGAGTTAAATTAATGTATAAAGGGTGTTCTTTAACATAAATGAAAACCTTTTTAAAGGGGAATTACCTAAGCAGACATTTACACAGTGGTGGGTACATTACATATATAATATAGCTATAATTACATGTATTAATATAACTAATGGTATGGAATAATGGGTTTTAGAATAAAACATGATCTGTTAGAATCAGTCTGATATGGTTACTAAAATATATCTGAGAACCACTTGTCATTTAAAGATTTTGAATATATGCTATATTTTCTATATTAAATACTAATATATATAATATATATGAGAGAGAGAGTACATGTACATATATATATATATATATAGATACATAGGTAGATGTATACAAGCAAACACAAGTATTGTTACATGAAGGTATCAGTTGGCATTTTTGTAAAATGGAGGTGGTTAGCAGTGTATTAAAGGTCAAGTTTGGGGCATAACATCACCATTTCTGGTGTAACTTTAGTCCTTTGTTAGACTGCATCTTAAAATATTTCTTTTCAAATTACTGGCATTTTATTGGAGTCTGTCTTCTAGATTGAAACGTGAGTAATTACATTTCACTATTCTATGTAAAAACTGATGCAAATGCATCTCTGAAAGGGGCTTCAGCTTCAATCTATATTGTCACTGTCATGGAGAGTTGTGAAAACGAAGAGCAAGTGAGGTCCAGACAGTTAAAAGTATGGGCTGATGCTTTTTGCTTGACCAAAGAAATAATTTCAGTACAGTCATTCGGTTTTTTGTTTTTTTTAGTCTTCAGCCACTTAACATGAAATAAATGTTAAAGATTATGCTGGATCCCAGCTGGCTATGGGTGAGAGGTGGGGTACACCATGGATGAGTCGCATCATTATTGCTGAGATTTTCAACAGTATTAAATATTAATTCTGAGGTGACGTGTTTTGATTTAACTACCATTAAACAACATTTATTGATTCCTCTTTAGGCTGCTTTGATTAAGATAATTATGTGGTTGAGCTCAAACAAAATAACATTGTCCATTGAGCACATACAGAGAACTCTTTATAGAAATAGCGCAAAATTTGCAATGTAAACTAATTTTAGTCTAAAGTAAAATATGACATTCTGAAAGGAGAACTTTTTAAAGCGACACTTAAGGAGGAAACGGTCACTTTAGATGGATGAACCAACATCTCAGCTTAAAAAGTAACTGATGTAGAATTTAATCATGAACTGGACCTGAGAGGAACACTTCTTTCTCAGTGTAGTTGTTTCATTGCTCGAAAATAGTTCCTATCCAGAGGATGGGATGCATTTTTCCAGCAATGCAACACCTATGCATATGCGTATCTATATACATGTTGGGTACATGTACTGTAGGTATCTATCTGTATGTGTCATGTGGTTGAAATATAAAAATCTAGATAAAATGAAGTTTTTTTCCTTGCTCCTGTACATTTAGACATCTGGCTGCAAACGTGACCACCACTACTTGTTGATTTCTGACTGAGGTTTGATTACCTACATGGAAGCTGGTTGCTGGACCTTGTGGATATATATGTGCTCTTCTAAGTGCTATTCTAATTTACTTAGTTCTGATATGACACTGTCATATCAGAAGTAGTTATATTTCTTATTACACCTTGGTGCTTCTTTTATCAAATAAAAAAAGGCAATTTTACTGCAAAAAATGTACAGTTTAGTTGATGTACTCCTATTTTTTAGATGATATTTTTATCCTTTATACGAGAACATCAAACAATGTACAATACAAACAAAAAAAGAAACAGGTGCCACCAAAATAAATAGCTCATATCACTAATTCATAACACACAGAAGTTTCTGGTTTCAAAGAAAACTATCAGGAAAAAAAAAATAACAGTGAGCAAAAAGAACAACAACATAAAGGAATCAATCTAATACCTCACCTCATTACCCACTGTTCACATTATAATCTCGCAATTCCTTTAACGCCACAATCTTCTCAAAAAGAAAGGGTGACCAAACCTATAAACGTTTTTTGCCTTGCTCACAAATATATTTGTCAAATATTCCAGTGGTATTGTTAAAAATGATTTTATGCCACTACACTGTAGTTAAGATATCCTTAATCCATTTAAAAAATATATTTTTGTGGGCAGCAAATGTAAGAACACTGAATAGTCTTCTTTGGCACAAATTTCTAATATTAGGGCTGGGCACCCAAAGAAGTGGGGATCATCGACAGGATGGGTGTTTAGAATCAGACTGAGTCTGACTATTTTGCTGAATATGAACACTTGACTAGATGCAATGGCGATAACTACCCATCTCCACCTGACATTTCGTACACATTTCTGTTAGGTTTTAGTTCATCTTGTGTCTAAGCTGGGGGGTGATCTGCAGCCGATGCAGGTTCCTAAACTGGGTTTCTCTGGCCGTTACATATGGAAATCTTTGCAAGCTGCCATGTCTGTCCATGTTGGCATGTGTGTTGTGAGGTTGAATTCATTAGTCTGCATGTCTTTAATAATCAGAAGACACACTACCCACACGAGTAAGAGCCTCATAGCCCTGACCAAGGATTGATTTCTTGTCTCTTTTAAGAAGTAATTGCTCTATCTGTGAAGTCTGACAATGAAAGACACTCATTTTTATTCTGAAAAAAGCTACAAATTTGTAAATACTAAAAAAAGTAATTCTCAGTGAGATCCTATTTCTGCATTATCCTATTATCAAACAGACCTAGCAGAGTTGCAATCCCCTATCCCTCCAGATATTAAACCCCTCATTCAAACTGGCTGCAGTAACATCAATGTTATGTTGTAAAGGGGTCAGGGGAGATAATGCTTGTGTCTGGCAACTTTTTTTTTGTTGTGGAAGTTGTGGACTTCATTTGTTTCTTTTAGCTGCTCCTAGCTTTTCTTCCGATGTATGCTGATGTTTTTTTTTAACTGGTTTAATAGACAGTTTGTTTTACTTTAATAATGTGATTATGTATAATAATGTGTTTTGAGGATTGAGAATTGTTAAATAATACTGTATAAAAATACAGATCAATAGATGATTTAATCAAAGGTCAATTCAATCTGGAGAGTGATTCATGTTGTTTGATCAGAGGCTGTTGAAGCCTGTTTCAGTGCTGCACTCTTTGTTTATTTGTGGAGGAATTTCTTTCTACTCTTACTTGTCATATTAACAATGTCATTATGTGTTTGTCTGCCAGGCGCCGCCGGGTGAACAAGCAGCACCCATCAGAAGTCCACTTGCTTTTCCTGGCCCCATCATGCTGTCCCCTACAGCCTTACCACCTGGAGGTGCACCTTTCATCCACACAGAGTTTGATCAGCTCGGTGTGGCACAAGGTAAGGCACTAAAATAAAGCAAATGGTGAAGTGTTATGTGACTGCTGTGATGATCATTAAAATAACTTTAGAATTAATGTGAACACAGATGTCTACTATTCGTGTTCTTCTTTTGGAAAGTTTGGTCTTTGTTCTTTTAATTTCGTACTGAGAATAAACTTGCCATTTGTTCTGCTCTTTTGTAGCAGGTGGTTTACAACATCCAGATAAGTCCCTAAAGGATCCTACACTAGATAATGGAAAGTACGCAGAGGCATGTGCCGACAACCAGTTAGGGTCTCCTGCAGCACCAGTGATGACTCTGCCAGGGTCAGGAGTCATGCATAGCCCAAGACCGGGTATGCCACCTCTGCAGCCTCGTCCTGGCATGCACAGTCCTCATCTACCTCCATTCCTCCCACATCTAAACATGCCACGCATGCCTCCTCAGATGATGCCCGGGGGACCCATGTTCCCTTCAGATAGGTTCAGAATGCCTATGCCCTTTCCTCCCCGCGGCCCTGCTTTCCATCGACATCCATTGATGGGACCAGAGGGCATGGATGAGGGAGAAGAGAGATTTTTCCAAAATGGGAGGCCCGGGTTTGCACACACACCCTTCCACAGAGAGAGGTGGTAGATGTTGGCAGAATAATCGACCTGAAGGGAGAACATGATGAACCACTGTGAGAGACATTATTAGGGCATCTGGTGCAACAATGTCTGTTAAGAAGAAGAAATGGAATCACGCCTAGTGTCAAACCAACCCTGAAAAACAAGACACAATGTTCTGAATGGGATCTTTGCTCCTCAAAGTGCACCAGACAGGAGGGCCAGTGGTGTAAATACTGTCTTCATAGCTTTAAGCTCTTTTGTATATTTGAACTTGTGTAGTAAGAGCTCATGTCTGTAATCCTGGTAATGTAAATACTCAAAGTCTACACTTTTGAGCTCACTTTTTGTGTATTGATTGACACTTTAGTTCTATCATTCTTAACCTTTGGTATTTTGCTTTTAGTAAAACCCCTTTGTACAACACAGATGTTTAATTCACCACAGATGTTGGATTTCATTTAAAGCTGGACAGAATTCCATATGCTGCCAGTAGAGGGTAGTGTAAACTGTGTTTGTACATACCTCCTGGAATCATGAGGTGGATATTAAAAAGTTACTACCATTTGATCAGGTGCTTTTTTTTTCTTTATTGGGCTGATGCAAACATACAGAATGCACAGATAACATGTTATTTTAAGTTCATTCACAACTGGAAGCACAGTTATTCGTCCTCATTGTTTATTGCAATGACAAGCACCTGTAGGACCCTGTGGAGACCGTTGTACTGCTATGACCTACTGAGAATGTGGCTCGTAGACAGACATCAGATTCTAGCAGTGTTCCTGAGGAATATTAACTTAATCTGTGTCTAGATGCTGTAGTCATTGTCTTATAATCCCACATAGGGAGCTATGTAATTAAAAAAAAAATAAATAAAGCAGTATTTTAAATGTAGAAAGTAAATTCAGAATCTGATTAAAAATGCATTTTCAATATACCTAACACCATGTGGGTGAATACTTTTGCTTCCAATTAAATCTGTGAATGAATGAATTTGTCCCATATTAAACATGTTTACTTTACTACTATATACATACTGTATTAGACATACGTAATCCCAATGTTTTCAGACTCGTCCTCCGTTTTGTTCTGTAGTGTTAAAAAAGCGCAGACATGCGTTATCACATTCTGGCGCATTTATTTGCATCTATCATGAGAGGGGATGCATATGTTCCCAGTGACCTTTAAAGTGGTGCGTTGGTATAACAGGTCCATTTATTACACCTTGTTTTCTCAGATCATAAAATTTAACACTTCGGCTCTATTTTAGTCAAGTGACGGGAAGCCGATTGGAGGTGAATCGCAGCGGATTGACTGTTAAAATGAATAAAAGGCATCCTGACGCTCCGCTCGCTCGCCCGTCTCCCAGGAAGGTGGGCTCCGCCCCTCTCGGCGGCGGGGAGACGGCGTGCGTGGATCGTGGAGGACCGACGGCGGTAACACATTACCGGCGCGTCAATCATGTCAGTCACAGAACGGACGCAGTCGGATGTCGTCGGTGATGGTGACGGTAACAGGTACGTAGGGAGACCGGAAAGCAGGTGATCCCTAACCGCGACAGAGATAGCGTCTCGTTTTGGCTCCGTGCGGTGTTCACCCCCCCTCTTGCGTGACCGCCGCTCGTTTATAGAAGTTTATCGGAGGTGACGGATACTGACGCACCGGGAGATTGTGTCCACGCACAGGCAGCGTCCTGCATCTCAGTGCAGCCGATCACAAGTCATTGATTCAAGGGTGAAACAGCCGCGTCGCCGGATGGACGGTGGACGTTTCGATGGGGTTAACGTGCGTGTAAATTCGTTTTCCGACCCAGTGTATGTGATGCATATTCTGCAAGGCAGCGTGCTTTGCTCATTAGGATTGTGGATGAACAGGACACAGTGAAAAACCGGTACTGTAACCTGTCCGCTGCAACACCCTGGAGGTGTCTGAAGGTCTCTTTCGGAAAAGAGAAGTCACGCATGGCCTCAGTGCGGTGACGTGTTGCACCAGGTTGTCATTGAATCCTCAGGATGAGGCGCCGCCGCTTCTGTATTTACACATGGGGACATGTGCAGGTGACTAAAACCAAATGCTGTTTTACTTGAGAAAGCTGATGGAGTCACTTCAGTTTGCAGCGTCACCGTCTCCTGCTGAAAGAACCGTCCTCTGTCCATGGTGGGGGGGTTTTCATCCTCAACCTGTTGGTGCACAGGTGAGCATCAGCACCGCTAGAGCAGGGGCACACAATGCTGCATCAGATTACTCAATCTATATCAGGTTAGTTTTAATCTATTCATTGTTTTCCATACAAAAGTGTAAGTGATACCATAAGCCAAAATAGGGTTTTTATTACTGTTGTTGTTTTGGTAATTGGGCATTTATTAATTCTTTCTAAGGTTTTTCTCTGTTAACTGGTAGTTTTTAGTTGGTGTGGCCATAGGTTGTTCCATCCGTTTGGAAAAAAAACAACTCCAGTTTGGTTTATAACCCAATGTTTACCTCAATGCCCCTTTTGGGGGATGTTTTTCCTTTTTGGTAGACATAAATTCTGAGGTAATTTTTGGATTATATTAAATTTGTTTAGTTGTATTGGACTCCACTTGTTTCAGTAGATGGGTTGACCTCAGTGCGCCTGTGAAACATGTTCTCTGTTGCGGTTATAGAATCTACAGTCTATGACCTGAGACCTTTAAACTGAGAAACACAGAGAACCCTAGAAAGGAAACAGCCGCTCTGTGGAACACACAGATGGCCCCAGTGCTTGTGATGTGTCCTCGGGACAGTAACCTGAGCCCACCTGTGTGACATGCCTGCACAAAGACTTCGCCCTCCACGCTCAAGTTGTAACTAGTTCTATCCGTACTCTTTTACGCAACACAGCGATTGAGGCTGTGAGGCGTCCAGCATTAACCACACATGGAAGAATGTGTAGATATTCATGTGGTGATTTGTTGGCTTCTTGTACAATTCATGACATTGTTCTTAATGTGTGTGCAGTAATGCACTGTCTAACAGTGTTTTCTTGAAATGCACATAATTTGGTCTGTACGAGTGTTCATTGTGAATTATTCATTTCTGTCCCACTTACCCATAACTGTTCATTCTTTCACAAAGGGGTGTAAAGAAACTACTGAAAACAGTGTAGCTCTGTGCTCGGTGCGTAACTTACGCATGTGAGTAACTTTCTTCACTTATTGTGTTAAGACTAACACAAACCATTCATTCTGATGCGGGCTCATTGTAGCTGCTGTATTTTCAGTAGTTTATAGCTTTTGTTCAAACGGAAGGTATCACTGCTAATGCATAACATTGTACTCGTTTTTCCACAGTGTGTGGCCTCCATAAAAAATCTTTTTGAATCACATTGCATCACAGTGTTGGTTTATTTAGACAAGCCATTAAATCATGAAATAAAAAGAGGTTTGTTGTGGAAATATTAAATCCACATGTTGGACCACAACCACGAGGCTGAAAATCTTTCCCACCAGGAAACGTATGTCATTCTGCCATGAGAGTGCTGAGCTGAGGCCTCGCTGGCATGCATATCTCTTCATGTGGTAGGAAAATACCATCTTAATAGTCCTCATGCTGTCAGCGTTTCATAATGAAGTAACCGCGTCTTCACTTACTACGGTTTACTTAAACAATGCTGACAAAGTATTTGAATTAAAGCTTTATGTCTGAATATTTTGAATGCAAGCATTGTTTAGCAAAGTGACAATCTACTTCAGTAGTTTTAAAGTATATAAAACATTTCTTTTAAGTTGAATTATAGATTAATCAATAGTCAAAGTGATCAGCAATTATCTAATGTGATCAATCACATTAGGGGGTTGTTTGGTTGTTGTTGGATTGGGTTTATTTATCACTCATGCAACTTTGATCCCTTTTCAGTGCAAGTTGATGAATGAAACTCCACCCCCACTGTTTATAATACACTTTGTATTCTGTCTCAGATATGCACTCAGCCCCTCCACCCCCCAAGACCAAATGTCCATCTCCATTATAATATTGATGCTCTCCTGTCTCAGTCTGTCTTCCATCTTTGGACAATTGGAAGAGGGAATCTTTCACACCTCAGAGTGTCCTAGTATAGGAGCATGTGCTGCAAAGCAGGTGAAGCACTGAATGTTCGAGTAGTATTTCTCATGTCTCTAAAATATTTGTACATTTTCTCAACATATTACCTGTTGCTGAAGTTTCAACATATTCCAGTTTTTATACCAGAGTCCATTTTGGATGAATGTGCTGACAGACCGCATAATCTGGAAAAGCACCTCAATGGCTTTCCAAGATTTGATCCCAGTTGCTTTCCAGAGGACAACACAGTGCATAACTTTCTTGCATTGATAATGCACACAAAGTTATGTGTGACTGGGTTTGGTTGTATTCTATCCACGCTTTTAAAAAAAGAGAAAATCATGCATTCTTCCATAGATAAAGATTATATTCTGCAATAATATTCTGTATGATCTGCTTGACAAACACCTGGAGAAACAATAAGTTCTCCCTTGAAGTAAGTTATCTTGCTCACACTGTTGGGATCCAAAGCCTCCTTTCGGTTTCAGTAGCCTGGGACCAGCGAGAGGATTCTCTTGCAGGTACAGTGGGTCACTAATCTGAAGTGATGGGCCAGTGTGTATGTATATGGATGGTAGTGAATAGCCCTATTGTGCCTGCTTTTCAGTGTTCACATGGTTTGGAAATGCACAGTAGATTAGCACTAAAAGGCCTCATCAAAGCTCTGTTCCACCTCCAATTTCTGAACTGTGAGCAGGAACGTATAACTGGCTGTTAGAATTGCACATGGTGATGATCATCAGCCTCACGTGTCTGATTGAGCCTTGTGGTTTGGGATGAATAATGGATAGTAAGTGCTCTGAACTGCTGAGGCTGAGTCACTTTGGGGAGGCTGGATTTGTGCTAACTTTACCACCCCATCAATCATAGATGAGAGCATCTTGTAGCTCTTTTTGTTTGTTGGAACTGACACTTGTGTGGGATGTGTTTTGAAGGCCCATATGTTGTTAATTCCTTATCATGGTTGCTCATTTAACCTCTTTCTATGCCATGCAGTATATAGGTCAAAAGCTGTCTGAAAACTGGAATAACTGGAAAAATGTCTCAGTATCATACTAGACACCTACAGTATAATGCGACCCCTGCACATTATACACCTGCAATGTGACTCCTGATGCTTGAGTATTTTAGTTTATTTGATAGTAGTTTTCATATTTGATTGACTTAATAATTACTGTCTTTTTACTCTGTTTTAGTGGACAGACCTGCTAAAACAACTTAATTTCCCTTCAGAGATTAATAAAACCACTAATCTAATGAATTAACAAGAACATATTTGTTGACCTAACTGAATTGATGTTGAAGCAAATGTCATCTTGGCTTTTGGCTTTTAAATCGGTGTTTACGTGAGTCTTGAATAATTTCCTGCAATAAACAAATGTTAAAAATGTTTTTTGTCTCAGTAGTTCCCCAAGTAATAACAAGGTTTGCCTTACTGTACCCAGCATCTTTCAATAGAACTGAATGTATAACGAGCACTACCCATGTTGCAGCGGTCCAGTTCTGACCAGATAACTCAATCTCTTTCTCCTCATTCAAATGACTTCCCTTTCGATACTGGTGCGTTTGATGTTGACTCTTGAGAGGCAGCTCCCTGCTGGAGACCACTGGATCCTCTACTAATGATCTCTACCCGGGCTTGGGCCGACGCTTTCATGTGTTGCATAATGGTTGCAGTTTTCTCTCTAGATATCAGTTGTTCATGGAGCTCTTTCTCATTACAATGGATCGTCTGTCTAAAAAGTAAACACATAAAACACAGTGTTGGACATATTCTAAACCACCTTAAGCTTCAGCATATGATCCAAACAGCCACTCATTAAACACTTGCTAAATAGTTAAATCAGCTTCAGCGTGATATGTGCATCATGCTTATTTATAGATTTGTGATCTGCAAATTATATGACATTCAGCAGAGGTTCTGTTGAATGTGTTTCCAAGGACATGTATTTGTTGACAACTCTGCAGGTTCTCAGGCATCCAGCTTGAGGGAAATCAAGAAGAGCAGTACAAGTATCAAATGGACTTGCTTAAAGTTTCTTGAAGACATTTCTCCTCTAATTCAGAAGTGTTCAGTTATAACTGACTGGTAGAGAATCAAGATACTTATTGTCTGCCTAGGTGGGTTTTTTCTACACCATAATGTTGGGATTCCTGTCTGTTTCAACATGTACTACATAATCCAAGAAGAACAGGATGCTGTCCTTAGCATCTTCATGGATGAACTGGATGTTGCAATCCACCGTTTTGATGTGGTCTATGAAGGCCTCCATTTCTTGCGTCCTGATTTTTAACTCGGGTGTCATCCACATACCTGAACCAATGACTGAGTGCTGTCCTTGTGAAAAAGGCCAGAGCCTTGCTTCCCACCTCTTCCATATACACATTAGATAATATAGACGACACATGAGCCCATGGGTACAAACATGTTCCTGTCAGGAGTAGTTTTCGTTGTACTGGAAGTAGGTGGTGGTCAGGCAGAGGTCTAGAAGAGTGCAAATGCAGTCTGGAGTGAAATGTGTTCTGTTTGTTAGTGTTTGGCCTTGTAGAAGTTTTCTTACTGTTCTAATTGCTTCCATGGTTGAAATGCCAGTGAAGAGTGATGTGATGTCTTGGGAGACCATGGTTTCAACTGGATTCAGGTTTTTTTTTTTTCCTGAATGCAAAATCCTGGGAGTTTTTCAAATGGTGTGGAGTTTTGCCAACATTTTGGTTTTGTAGTTCAAAGTTTTTGCTAATTAGAGGTAAGATCTTACGCCTGAACCCGAGTTCGGGCCCGACCGGACACGGAATTCGGGTCGGGTTCAAAAAGTCAACAATTACTTTTGGGTTGGGCTTCAATACTGTCGGGCTCGGGTCGGGCTGGATTTTTTTCTGAGTTGGGTTGGGCATAAGATCTTAAGATCCAAGCCCGACCCGGCCCGAACTTTTTAAATAAATATATATTTATATATTATGTATCTCAAACGATCTATGGGTATTAAACTAAGGAATACCCTTACAAAATAAATAATTTAGGTAAAACGTAGAAGGCGCTGTATTACATTTTCATGCTATGGTACCATTTGAATGCCAGGTATGAAACACTGTATATATGCTAATTTGAGTTATAGTATATAGTACTCTCACAGCAATGTGTAACTTTATATTTTGTATTCTGTTCCATTATGCAAATTATTGTTGTGTGAATGTTGTGTCTTTGTCTGATCTCTACTACTGTTGACTGTATACATCTTCTTCTCCTTTCAGCTTTTCCCTTCAGGGGTTGCCACAGCGAATCAGTTGCCTCCATCTAACCCTGTCTTCTGCATCCTCTTCTCTCACACCAACTACCTTCATGTCCTCTTTCACTAAATCCATAAACCTCCTCTTTGGTCTTCCTCTAGGCCCCCTGCCTGGCAGTTCAAAACTCAGCATCCTTCTACCAATATATTCACTATCCTCTGGACAAGTCCAAACCATCTCAGTCTGGCCTCTCTGACTTTATCTCCAAAACCTCTAACATGTGCTGTCCCTCTGATGTACTCATTCCTGATCCTATCCATCCTGGTCACTCTCAAAGAGAACCTCAGCATCTTCATCTGTCTTTTCTCCAGATCTACAAAAACACAATGCAGCTCCCTCTGGCCTTCTCTGTACTTCTCTATCAACATGCTCAAAGCAAATACTGCATCTGTAGTACTTTTTTTTGGGCATGAAACTATACTGCTGCTCACAAATGCTTACTTCTTCTTTTAGCCTTACTCCAACTACTCTTTCCTATCACTTCATTGTATGGCTCATCAGCTTTATTCCTCTGTAGTTGCTACGACTCTACACATCTCCCTTGTTCTTAAAATGGGCACTAACAGACTTCTCCATTCCTCAGGCATCTTCTCACAATTTAAGATCCTGTTGAACAACCCAGTCAGAAACTCTACTGCCACCTCTTCTAATGGGAAGCAAGGGACATTGCCTTGAATTTGAGTGGAAGCAGATTTCATTTAACACCTTTTTAAAAACATTTCTTTTGAAACGTCTTATAACAAAAAACAATTTAGTGCAAACTTATTTGTCCAGCGAGTATAAAAGAGCTAATCTGAGTCTTGTTCTGTTCCTAAAATGCTTTGTGTGCGTTGGGTCAAATTGTTTTTGTGTCACATTTTGTGAAATTACTCCATATCATGATAAATGAAACTTGTTCTTCTGGTCTAAGCTGTTTCTTGTCTTTCTCTCTTCTTCATTCACTGCAGCTGCATGTGACTGACAGTGATTGCAGTTGGTTGTGACGCCTGAACAGCATCTGGATTCTGAGGTGTTGCTGTGGGTCTGTAACTGTAGTCTCACCTGCCAAATTGCTCCATCAGTATTGAATGGCCTGTCAGTATATTGAATGTCCAACTCAATCAGCTGCTAAATTGAGTGTGGATTGTCCTGGGTTTAAGATCGTTGCCCCTGTTTTGTTAGCTGAGTTCCATGCAAGTCACCCACTTTTCAGAAACGACTGAGCAGAGCAGACGTTGTTTCAGCATAAGCTCGTTGATAAGATCTTATCTCAAGAAATATAAACTTACAATAAAACATGACTATAAGGCAACTTGTCTAGGTTGATATAGTTGTTTATTATTGTCAAAGACTATATAGGAAGTATATCAATCTTTCCTATGTACTTTTAATGAGACTTTTGTTTCAATAATCTCTTGACATTGTATTTTCTTCTGACTACATGTGCTTCCAAGTCTTTTGTTTTCACTGGATCACAATCAATAAATTGTTTCTACAATTTAGAAGACAAAATTTTGGCAATGTGTTTGGAGTTTGTAACAATTTTTGGCACAATCCTCAAAGAAAAATCCGCTGTCCTGACATATCAACTGAAATTAAACCCAGAGTTGATAATAGCACATAGGTTATTATGACTGGTTGTCTATGCACACATTCCTTTTCCAGAGACCACAGCGGTTGAGTGTAATATCAGGGTCACAACCTTGGCAGGACAGGAATATACACTGAGAGGAAGCCTGTCTGACCAGTGTACTGGATGTTTGTTTTTTGGTGAATTTTGGACACAGTCATCACAAAGTCTAGACATGACAATTCCTCCTACAGGCTCCTTTCATATACTCTATGCTCTCCTTTTCTCTTCTCTGTGTGGTTGTTTCTATCCTTGACCAGCTCAGGTTATGTTGTACTAGCAGCACACCGGCTATGCTGCTCCACACACAGCTGAACATCATCCATAGCTGTACCCCCACTCCTCCATCTTCTTCCCCTTCTTTCGCTCCCCTGCTGTTTCTGCCTCCTCCATCACCTCAAAATGAGTCGGGCACCACTGCCACTGCTGACGTTGTAGTCAAACGACATCTCTGGTGCTATGACAACAGCAAGTCCAACCCCTCTCTCATTCACAGGTCCATTTTGGCCAGTCATTCAGGGATCCAAACTATGCATCACAACGCATTAAGACTGCTACTGTTCAGTCATTTTGTCCAAGGGGCAGAGAGAGTGTTGGTCTCCTTGCTTTTTAACCTCACACAAACAAAAGCGAGATCATTCTTTTCTGCATCTGCTGACACAGACTGACAAATGCAGCTTGATATCTGACAATTGTGGATCTTAAGAGTTTAGCACAATGAAAAGGTGACAACATTCTGATTAAACAGAATGCCTCTAATAAGTGTGTGTGTGTGGGGGGGGTGGCAATTACTGAAGAAATGAGGCAGGGAACACATTCCTGCTAGCAGTAGGTTTGTAGTTTAGGGGGATGGAAAGAGGGAGGGAGTGAAGAGTGTGAAAGAGTTAGCTGGAATGGGTGGGGTGAGAGGGGGTGAGGGGGTTGCAAACAGTCACTCCCCCCTCCCTCACTCCCTTCTTCAACTCATCAATGCATGCAGGAGCCAGTCTGCTGTGGACTTGCATGAGGGGTGTCACTCCCCTCATGAAGACCTTTCCCTATTAGTGATCTGCGGGTTTTTCTCCTGGCTAGTGAGGCAAGGAAAAAGCAGAAGTGACACGTCCTTTTTGTGTACAGTAAGGTAGGTCATTCTGTTTGCTGCAGTGGATCTTTGCCTTGTTGCAATGCTGTGTTTTTGGCTGTGTTGGTAGATAGAAGAGACAAATAGCTGTACAGGCTCAAACCTCCCACTTCCAGAAGAGGTGCTAAATAACACCACCAGTTTTCACATAGTGAGTCGATGTGTGGCCTGTGAGCATAAGTTTCAGAGTGTTGTGATTTTGTTTGATAGAAATAAGGCTCATGTGAATAGTGTTGTACCTTGAGGGTTTGTGTGTTCTCGATATCTTTTCTCTGGATGCAGCATTCTCATTAGGGTCCAGCCGTCTTGGTTTTTCTGCACCACCCTTTAATTTCATGTTGGTTTTTTTCCATGTGTTTTGTGATCATTGTTACAGCAGCGTGGGGTCTTCACTCTGTTTAGGGTGGGGTTTCCACCTCAAGTTTGTACCTGTGGTGCTCCTGTGCAGGCACAACTTTACCTACCACTGCAGGCAACAAGTCTGTGTATTGCCCTCCATTCACTGCCAGATGCAAACAATTCGCCTTGTGTCTGTGATGTTGTAATGACAAAGCAACAATGGTGTTTGTGGTTCTGGGATGCCGCAAAAGACAGATGATGAATTGCAAATGTGAAATGTCCAAAGTCAAGGAGAATTCCCAGAGTGTATCATGTTGGGGGGACCAGGGGGCTTCATGATGTGTGACTTCATTTAAAATCTGCCTATTGTGTTTGAAAAGCTGTTGCCACTCCTGCGGAGAGGAGAGGGGTGAGACGTGGTCATCTGGTGTCATAGTTATGGAAATGCATTTGCTGTTGAAGGCTTAGCAGGGCAGGAGGCCATACTCCTGTTCTGACTGAAGGCAAGCTAATTATATCGATGACTTGAATTGGTAGATGTTTCCTGTCTACCTTACTCACTGAAATACAGATTATAGTAGTACTCTTGTGGTTCACACATTATTAGTAGCATATTCTGAAAGTTGCTGCTGTGGTGTTTAATTTAAGTTGAATTTACCAGCTAAATAAACGCTTTGAACTAGATGTTTGATAGGAGCTGTTGCCACTCCCACCCAGTGTAGTGTAGCTTCGAAAACGTAATGTTAAGTCACTTGTGCTCGAAACTATTTTTTTTTAATTTGATTAAGAAATTGTTCATTCACACATTTTAGTTTAGTCAACGATGAGCAGGATTTGCTTTAAGGCTTATGTAAATATCATGTGAAAATCAAATACACGTTCTCCCCCCAGTCCCTGCATAAGGAGCTGCATGAGCTTCAGTCAGTAATTTCTTTCAAACTAAAATTTGTTAGTAACCAAATGTAATTAATCTGCTTTTCAAAATTTGTTTAAAGTTAACAAAAGTTGTGCTTTTGTGGGATTAAGTAAATATGCAGCACATTTTCCACCAGACAAGCGAATTAGGTAAAAGGATTTAAAATGTGTTGGATGGAATTTAATCTGCCTCTACCTGATATGTCAGTATATTTAACAGTAGTTCAATATTTTTCCATTGTACACTTAAACAAAAATAATGGCCAGAGTAATGTGAAAGGATGACATCAGTGTAATCCATTCTTCAGTGATATTTCCAAAGGTTTCTCTCTCAGTGAATGTGATTGTATTCAGATGTTGATATAATACTCATAATTAAGAATTTTAATATTAAAATGTATATCATAATATTTAACAGTACAGTAAACTCCCACATTGGTATTATAGCTGGCATTATAATACTCTTAACCATCATGGGCACGCCAACATTCTTTTCCTGTTATGTTTTTGCAAATTTACATGGTGTGCCAAAAAAACAAAAGTATAAAAGTGATCCTGTACCACATTATTTTGATGTACCTCTATATTCTTCTCATCCTTAAAAACATGTGCACAAAACATTAAGTTTGTTACTAAGCATCAAAAGTTAGTAAATAAGTAAAGGTATGGTGGCGCAGTGGTTAGCGCTGCCACCTCGCAACACGGCGGACCCGGGTTCGAGTCCCGCTCTGTGCGGAGTTTGCATGCTCTCCCCGTGTCTGCGTGGGTTCTCTCCGGGTTCTCCGGCTTCCTCCCTCCTCCAAAAGCATGCGCTTCAGGTTGATTGGCCGTTCCAAATTGCCCGTAGGAATGAGTGTGTGTGTGCATGGTTGTATGTCTTTGTGTGTGGCTCCGCGGTGCACTGGCGTTGTGCCCGGAGTGTCCCCCGCCTCATGCCCTATGCCGCCGAGATAGGCTCCGGCTCCCCGTGACCCGCTGCGGCGGATATAGCGGTGGTAAGATGACTGACTGACTGACTACAGTGCAGCTGAAATGGGACTGTGTAAGTAACATTTTTACTGCAGGTCAATAAAAGAGGCCTTTGCTATTAGTAGGACTGCTTGAAGGAAGCTGAAACATTTTCCATCCAGCTTTGTAGTCATGCTTCAGTGCATGATGCAAACAGTACAGAGCTGGGAGCTGGAGGGATGTGGTGCTGAGATCATGTTCATAGAGGACTTCTCTAGGGGCTCTATCCACATGTACCATTCAGATAACATTTCTCCAGTTCATGATGATCATGAACATGAAACTGATCAATAAACAAAATGGTTCAAAGATGTTTTAGAGAGTGTGATTTAGTTTATGAAGTGTGCTCTAAACATTTAATCTACCAGGATTATTACCTTCGGTCTCTAGTCAGTGTGAGATTTTCTTGTCATTTAATATTGGAATCATAAGGCTAAAAATGAGCTTTGGCATAAACCTTGTTATGAGGTTGAGTGAAATTTGTGCCTGTGATGCCACAAAAAAAGGAGAAGACTCAAGCTGAAGTTGAGGCTTGGTGTTCCTGCTCACTGACCTGAAAGCAAATGATTACCTCTGTGGAAAAAGATCATGAGTGACCCAGATGTAAGAAACACATTTCTAATGCAGGATTGCAGTTTCACTGTATATTTTGCAGCTTAAAGGCATCCAGAAAAGGTCTTTGCCTGAATGCTGCCATATTGTGACCGGTACATGCATGGTTCCCCCAGTAGTGGACAGGCTTCAGGGTCCAAGATCAGATCTCACTAAATATGAGCAGGACAATTGATTTGATTATCTTTGAATTGTATGTAATGCAAGGATTTTACGATCTGCTGGGCTTCATGGATACTGACCAAAGCTGGTTGGTTCACACCTGTGTACTTGAGCACAGAACAAATTTTAATCCTTGTCAAATAACATGACATTTATCTATTGCAAAAAAAAGTTGTAACAAAGTCACTTCTAAATGTTAGAGTTCCACTTTTTTCTGTGACAGAACCTTATATCACATACTATACCTTTTTACATATACTGTATACATACAATACATTAAAAAGGTATTGAGGCAATGATTGCACAAAAAGGCCAGTAAGTAGATGTGGAAGATGTATTACAAACATTATATTGCATAATCACCCTCTCCACTGCCAGTGTCTCTCTGGGCTTACAGCTGTTTCTCATATACAATCCTGGACCAATGCTCCCCTGATAATATCCCATGGTGCCACTGCAGCAGAAACTGTTTTGTTAACAAGTGTGTTTTGGCATTGGTGTCATTGATCACATCAATAATCATAAAACTGTCAAGCACATTTGGTCAAAGTAAAGGCGAGAGGGTGTTAAGAGTCAAAACTGTGGAAGCAGATTTGTAAACGTTTGAAATGTTGAGCATGTAAAGGCAGAATAGTGTTGATGCTCTGTGGAGCCACGGGAGACCTTTTCATTGACAATGACAGTAACAAGCTATGAGAAGGTCAACTCATGAAAGTCTCCAGTGATTGAGGTTGTGATATTTTGTCCTAGCAAATATGTTAATCTTTTTTACGTACTATGTGAAAGATTTTCTGAATGTTTCCCTGCTTAATGGTTTTTTGTGATTTCACATGATTGTTGTGAATCATGTGAAATGGTTTTAGTAGTTGTTTTAAGACACGAAGTTGACAGAATGGTGCAGTGACGGCAACACAAATTTTAATCTTTTGCAGGACATGAAACTACATCTGTGATGCGCCGGCGACGCGTTGGGAGTGTACCTTGCCTTCCACCTACAGGGGCCTATCCCAGCTGTCGTCAACTGGGATAGGCCCCAGTAGACTATCGCTGACCCGCAAAGTGGAAGAAATGGCTGTAGTAGAGGAGACAATTATGATCATGGATGGATGAAATTACCTCAAGAAAATGGGTTTAGAATTTTCTGCTGTCGTTTTACAAAGATTACATTCTTCTGACTCAAGTTCAAAATTGATGCTTTTCTTAGCTGTCACAGATCAAACCTGATAACGTTGACTATCAAAATCACTGGCTAATTTATTCAATATTCAATATTTTTTTAATCTTTGTTTACCTCTCGAGACTGCTGCAGTGTTCCTGCCTTTCTCACCTTGACAGTAGTGGTAATGGGGGTCAGCCGTGATGTCACTCAAAGTTATACCAGACGGTATACCAGATCATGTTTACTTGGGTTTTTGTTCTACAGGAGGTGTTGGCTGAATCAGCATCTCTTCAATTCATGTTCACACTGCTCCCATATGCACCACTAATGTCTCTACCATTCAGACCAGCACACAGAGCTTTCCACAGGTTATTCAAATCGCATGATAATACCAGGTGTGAATAAGGTTGGTTTATAAACAACCGCCCGACACTCAAGAGCCACAAATCCCTTCCCCCATGTAAGTTTAGAGAAATTGCCACAATTACAACCTGTGTTTACCCCCTTCCTCTCAACAGTGTTCTGTGGCTCACAAATACCCCCAATTTACAGCTGCTTAGGGACTTCAGAGGTCGCCAATGAGAAACAAGTGTTATAAGCAGGATGGCCTCTGTTAGCACCTAGGTTGTGACCCTCTGGGGGAGCAAATTGCTGGCATTGATGATAAAGATAGAAATACTCGTACTACAGTTATCTATATGTGAAGGTACCCATTTATGTAAGTGTAATAAAGTGTGTAGAATATTTCTATTCAAATGTAAAAAACAGATTAAAAAAAAAATTTTTTTTCAAACGTGCAGAAATCTGAGGAAATGTCTCGCTTATAAAAAAATCATTATTTTTATTTTTGTACTATATTTTTGCACAGAGCTTTCTAACATATTATTAACCCTGTCGAGTGTACTAAAGCATTGACGGTGCAATGCAGATGTGGCAGCTTAAATCCAAGCACCATACAGCACTAGTAGCGGTGACCTCTGCACACGGTGGTGCCCCAGAGAACACTGGCAGGGACAAAGGTACCACCACACTAACACCACCAGCTGCTACATTCTGCTACTCTAAAATCACTGCCTGCAGATTTACTACAAAAATATTACTAAAAAAATTCACACATCTTGAGCATTGGTTATGCATCATTTTGACCGATATTGAATTACCATTGTAAAATGCAAAGATTTATTCAACATAGGTTAGAGTACAGAAACGAAAAATGTCTATATGAAAATAAAGACTGTAAAGTCAGGTCAGGCACAGTGGTAGCCATCCTCTGAAACATAAAATTTATTCTGAAAGTAGCCAGGTGGTTCAGTATTCTGTTTTTCCTTCAGCTGCTGTTCTATCAATACAGTCCTTAAGGCACGAGTCGTTCCTGGCAACTCAGAAGGTTAGTGGTGGATCATTTCGATCAATATAGCTACTTTTTTTTTTTTTTAACCAAACAGTGGTCAGAGAAACCTTGTTATTATGTGCTCCAAAAATATAATAAAAATCCATAAATAACATTTTGAGTAATCCTGCTAACAGACAAGCAAATACAGAACCTCTTTGGTGGTAATAAAGATGCGTCAGTATTGGCTGAATGAGTTTAATGGTGGCCAGCCCATGGTTTATGGGACATTGTAGAATCCTAGCTAGTCTGAAACAGGCTTGCAATCTTTCTTTCCAAGAAAAGAATAAAGTCCGGCCACATGATAGTGGGATATTGTTGTCAGATGAGGTGTCAGATTAAGACTGGAAGAAGTACTTGTTTTGTTGAATGCCCCAAATAAACGGTTTTCTGTTGTAGATGTGTGTCACAGATGTTAGATTTATGAAAGAGATTGCACGTTTTTGTTGACACTCTGGTACAATGGAATCTTAAATACAGTTGCACACACTAGAGAGCAGATAATGAGTCCTGAGAATGGGAGAATACTCTTCAATACAGTACTTTAATTTGCACAGATGCACATGACTCTATCGGTAGGGATATGAGAGCTCTTGAGGGCAGTGTTTCAGCAGTAAACCCCCTCCATACAACTACCTGTGTTATTATCTCTGCACAGTTGAATTTTCAGATTACAGGCTTTAGTGTTGGAGCTTGTAAATAGTCAGCTCGCTGCATTCTTGCCTTGCACCCATGTAGTTGGTTTAAAGGACAGGAATGTGTTTATGTGAGCAACATGGAGGCAAAATTAGATGAATAGGTTTTCTTCTGTCTTTTGATTTGTATTGATTTTACAACCCTGTCATTCGTTATTATTGTCCCGGTCTGTATAGTATTGTAGTTTTACAATAACTCTACTTGGCGCTCATGAGCTTAGCAAGTTGCCACAAGGTATTTCAATCCATTTTTAAGGCTTGCCTTGTTTTGAAAGTCCATAACTCATATTTTGGCCATGGGGCAAGAGTGTTCACATTTACTCAAATGATGCAAGCATCGGGACATTTTTGTCCTGTGGTAAAGGAGAAGAGCAGGTGGGGGTGAGGAGTTTTTCCCTTGTTCCTGTTCAAACAAGCCCAAGAATTCGTCAAATATATGCTGGGTGTTTAAGTGGTCTTTAATAACAAAAGGACCTTAAATCTAACTGTCACATATTTCAAGGATGACAAAATCCCACAGCACAAATGGAAATGTGATCATGGCACTCCCAAAACAATATTATCACTATTATTGAAATCAGGAAGCGGTTCTGGTTTGGTTTTAATGTGTCGTTGTATGCTGTTTTTTAAAAATTATGGAAATGTTCTAAACAACATTTTGAGTTGTTTACAAGTTTTTCTTGTATTAACTCCAATGTTTTTGCTGATGGGTTAAATAGAAAGATGAAACCTAAATTGTCTTAATGTTTGAATGATTTCTTTCCTTTCCAGATGACAAGATTGTGAAAGTGAAATCTTGGCATGACAAATACATAATATTTTAGCTGTACATTATCAGCTGATGGGTTTAGTAGTTTGAATTCAGATATTTCAAAGTTAATGTTTATCTCGTGTACTAGGAACAATATCCAGAAAATATTACCGCAATGTATTTCTTTGACACTCTTATTGATGACTGATAAAAAGAATCTTACTGTACTATAATTGCCTTGACTTGTGGACTGGATTTTATGAATTGAATGCAGACTATCTGTTTAGCCGCAGCTTGATGTTTTTTTCTGGACTGACTGCTTAAAGCTGGTGATAGCTTTGAGTATCTCTGCTGTTCCATGAAACTGATGTTTTGCTAATCTTTAGTGATTGACAATGAAAATGATTCTTCTTTGTGATCTGTGGGTGGCTGGAATCTCCTGTGGTTGTGTATTTCACTGCTTGTCATGAATGAATTCAACAACACTACGGCAGTCTTGTTTTTTTATTCAGCAGGCTGAATACAACACATTTACTTGTTCCATTATTTAGTGGTAACATTTTCCAATTTAATTGTTGATTTTCCTTTTATTTACTGCATGAAAGATGATTGTGATACAAGGTAGAGATGGGGGGAGGGGACACTACAAATTTGCATTTCTTTGACTTCTTTCACTCGGATTCATGAAGACCTGATGATGCTTTAAGTCACGAGCAACATTGCAACTTCTGACAAAATAATGGAATCAAGTGCTGGGAGAATTGAGGCCATTTTAATATTGCACTCAGATGACTTGAATGTAGTGAAACATTATGCCCCTAAATCCAGAACAGCAAATAATTTAAGCTCCTTATTAATACTGTATTAGAAATTTTGAAATGAAATGCTATACCTGTCATGAATCCCCCATAGGTCTGAAACAGACAGACAAATGTGTTTCTCTCATGGGACTGCATCTGCAGAGCCATTAAACTTTCACCTTTCAAACAACTCAGGGGTGTTGTGTCATAAATAGGAGAAACAAGCCTATAAAGTAGCCCTTGGTGTGATGTCTGTGCTCTCATGTCATAAGCAGGCTTAAGCCTCTCAGTGAATCTTGTTTCCTGTGAAGAGTGCAGTGACATTGCATAGTTCTGTCCATCTTCCTTTTCTTTTCCTCTGTCGAGACTGAAACGGGCAGCAACCTGCAGGATGGGATGGATACTTAATACCGTCCACATCAAACATTGTGCATTATGTTGCCAGTGAGGGGCGATGAGTGCGTGGAATGAAAAGGGGAAAGGAAGAAGCATATGGAGAAAAATGGGGTCAGCTCCAGGTTACATAATGGCCCCCTTCACAGCAAGCCTGACTACAGCAGCAGAGGGCTGGGATCCCACTCATCTGCGTCAACTAGACAGGAAAAAAACACTGCACCCCCCAAAGGGTCTATCCTAAAAGGAGGTGAGCACACACCAGAAGGAACAACAGCCTCAGCATGGTTCCTTAATCTCCTGTCCCATCTGTTAACGGTCTCAAGCATGGAGCAGAATCTTGTTTGGACCAGGCTATCCAGCCTGAGGTCTTGCTCCCAGCCCTCTCTCATGCAGGATGAAGTACTTTAGAACAGAAAACTGTACATGGAACGGTTATTTCAGCTCCAAATAACTTGTGTTCACTCAGGCTGTCACAATGCTCATATTGTCTCCGCTTCACACAAACCCAGGCCATGTTGACAAGGGCCGAGCTCTTTGAGTTGATCACGTCCTCTGTCAGAATGAGGATGTTTATCTAGCTGTCTTGACGAGAACTGGCTGCTTTTTTCAACTCTGGCTTATTTTTCTAAACAGCAGCGTCACTTCCATTGGCCCCAGTCTTGTCACTTTCCAATACCAAACTGAATAATTTGTTAAAGACTTGATATCCAATTTTTAATGAGGTCTAACATTAAAAAAGTAAAAAGCAATTTTTTAAAATTGTTTTGTTTCTTTGCAGTTTTTGTACTTAATAAAAAATGTAATTCTTAATGGGTGCTAAGATGAATGATGATGCAGTACAAATTCATTTGCCATGGGTATTAGATCAGCCGTTCCTCAATCTTGCATATCGTTCCAGTTTATGGTCAAACTTCCTTTAATTTAAATCTCTGCGTCTTCTATGTATTTTGTTATTGAAGCTTTTTTGATATCAATCAAGTTTATATTTATATAGCGCTTAATCACATCTGAAGACATTTCAAAGTGCTTCACAGATGGAAAGCCAACAATAACATAACTCTTTGTGGAAAAATAATCACAAAATTGTTCCAAGGTACATTTACATTCAAAGCCACAGTCCCTATGTTATCTCTGCTTACAAAAATTGAATCTCATTGAGCCCAACTGATGTTATTTCATGTCTGGGTGACTTTTCAGAACTTTGTGGAAGGTACCTGAAGGGCAATACTGTCTGAAATTCCAGTCATGAACAAAATGCCAGGAAAATAATTACAACCTGCCAGGTAAGCCAACATTCAAAAACAATTCAGTGAAAGAGATAATGTTTTGTCTACTTAAAGGAATATTTTACGACATGACTTCATATTCTTTTTGAGTTTAATTAATTTTTATGACCTCTTCTTTTAGCATCTGAGTCATGGGAAATGTTGAGAGCCTGAATGGGGACCATGCTCTCTATGGCGCCAGACACGGCTATTTGTCACGTAAGCACATGTCTCGGTCTCTTCGCATCTCCAACAAGCAGACCAGACGTTCTCGACATGCTTCATCTGGAAAAATAGAGCACAGGAACTCTGAGACGAGCACACGCTCAAGTAGCACCCCCAGTATCCCACAATCCCTGGCTGACAATGGTATGGAGCCTTTCAATGACGCTAATATTCTTCCAGACTTCGGGAGCCCAATTTGGGTTGACCGTGTTGCCATGAATCTGCGGCCGATGTCCTTTCACATTGACCTAGCCAATCCATCTGCGCACATGAATATGATGCACATAACCCTGCCTGGCCCCACTGCAGAGGAGGCACAGGACGAAGAGGCGTACACAGGTGAGGTCACTTACCTTCAAAAAACTCAGGATGGGTCCAAGGAGACCGTTGGCTTTAAAAAGAAGAGGTCCAAGTCTGCAGACATGTGGCGAGATGACAGCCTGGAGTTCTCCCTGTCTGACCTTAGCCAAGAACACATGACTAGCACCGAGGAGATTGTCGACACAGCTGAGAGGGATTTAATTGACTGCAAAGGCCGCCTGCAGTCCAGCCCTTCAGCTTCAGCTGACAGGGCAAACTCCCTTGATGAGCTATACGGCCAGAAGAACCCGGCCCGCCAGCAAACCCAACGTCGCTATGCTAAATGGCACAATGCAAACAGGGCTGCCAGGCCAGGAGAGGAGGATAAGATGCTCTCCCCATCCGAGGAGGATGGGAACATGTACGGTGCGTACACCCTACCCTGTCGACGCTCGCACTGCTTGTCCGAAGGCCTGAGCAATCAACAAGCTACCACATGTGCCACTATGCATGGCAGGAGGGCACAGACGATACAGGTAAGACGGACCGCACTTTCACACTGTGCTGACTGTTTCATCATTCATTAGTAACTTGTCAAATGATATAATTCAAAATTTGCTACCTTCACTGTGAAGCCCGAGCAGATAATTTCCTCTGTCCATAAACATGTGAGGCACGGTTTCAATATCTGCTTGATACTTCTCTTAACTTTCAGAGACTTGAACTGTTGAAGCTGTGTCATGGTTCCTTTATCCTCCTTGGACAGCTTGAAAAGCTGTGCAGAATTTTAATGTAGTCTGGTGGCATCACCAATAAGACAGTTCCCCTGGTTCATTTGTATCCTATTGTGTCTGAGCATTTCCTTTACTGCATTCACCTCACAGATAATACGCCTCTGACAGAGATTGAGGTGTAAAAGGAATGCTAATGTCAGTAGAACAGTGTGCCTTTTCCTGAAGAAATTGTTGTTTTCCCCTGGAGAGGAGGATGACAGAAGAGGAGGAGGCAGAGCTTTAATTCACTCTTTGTTTGAGTTGCTTCATTCTTTTGTTATGACTGAGGCCTGTAGAAGAGTGTAACAGTAAAACGTGTATGGTGGCCCTGTAACTGCGGGGTACCGTCACCCTTAGAGAATGAAACTCTGGTGCGCATGATTGGGTCATGTGATCAGATGGGGATACCAAACTTGGTGTAACCCCCTTCATCTCCCAGGAGCCCCTTTGCCATGTGAGTAGGAGACCCGGCGGTGCCACAGGCAGTGCAGGCTTTACTCAACAACAGCAAACTCTTTGCTCTGAACAATTAATTTAAGCAAACTTTGGGATTAAGTTACCCATGGTCGGTTCTTGGGTATTTGTAGCCACAATTTTTGCAATGCACTTACTGCAGAAGAATGGCTTTATCCTGTGTATGCAGTAACTGCTTCATCGTCAGCCAAAGCAGGAGTTTTTGACTAACTTCATTTTAATGGAGAATCTCAACTGTCTTGTGCTTACGCCATGACACAGGACGTCACAGCTGGCGAGGGCAGCGAGTACGAGGACAGTGGCATCGACGGGGTGATGGTGGAGACGGAAAAACAGTCAAGACGCTACAAGACAATGTCGGCCTCCTTCTCTATGTCCTCGGCCGCCGGCAGGAGTATGTTCGCAGGTAGTGACAGTGGAAGCAGCAGCGGTGGCGGCGCCAGTGATTGCGTGCAGGGCGTCTATGAGAACTTTCGCCAGGAACTGGAGATGAGCTCCTGCCAGACTGAGAGCATGGAGGAGGCTGGGTCCGCCCTGAGTGACGAGCAGAGCACTATGAGCTCCACCTACCAGTCATACCCTTTGCTCAGCGTTGCCCAGGGGATGGTACGCAAGGCTGGAAGGCTTGCCGTCAAGAACTTTCTTGTACACAAGAAGAACAAGAAGGTGGAGTCAGCCACGAGGCGAAAGTGGAAGAGTTACTGGGTTTCTCTGAAAGGTTTGTTGTGCCCTCAATGCACAAGTAACATTTACACTTTTTATGCTTGTTTTTGTTGACAGGTTTTGTTTCAGTTGCCTGTGTTTAAAGTTGTGATCTAATCTCTCTTCAGATATCTCAGTAAACCAATCTTTAACTCAAATGATGAGAGTCTAATATTAAATTTCATGCCACTTGAGTGGGCTTGAAATCAAATCAGTACAATCATGATCATGATGCTTCCCTTGCTGAGGAGTCAGTCATGCTGCACTTCTTAATGTTGGCCACTGGAGAGCAGAATTAAATTGCTAGAGCAAAACAGGCTTTTAAAAAAAAAAATTACTATCTTTCGTTTCCTTTCCAAGAGACTCTTATCAGTAATCTGTGCTGTTAAAAAATTTGTTATTTTTTTTCCCAGGTTGCACATTGTTCTTCTATGAGACTGATGGCCGTTCTGGAATTGACAACAGCAGTATTCCCAAACATGCCATCTGGGTAGAGAACAGCATTGTTCAAGCTGTACCAGAGCATCCAAAGAAGGACTTTGTTTTTTGTCTCAGCAACTCCATGGGAGATGCTTTTCTTTTTCAGGTAACATTCACTTATTTACAGTCTGGATGACGTATATACAAATTCCCTCATGAGCTCATGTCACATTGACCCATATCCACTTTTTCTTTCCTCTTGTGCTCTAACTGTGATGTGTGATTTCACTTCATAATTAAATCTGAATTAATGCTGGAAAAGCAAGTATTTGTGAATCTAGACTATTTAGTGATGTAACACTTGTGAACTTCTGTAATTTTCATCCCAATGCAGACAAGCAGCCAGACAGAGTTGGAAAACTGGATCACAGCCATTCACTCGACATGTGCCACTGCTGTCGCCCGCCAGCACCACAGAGAGGACACGGTGCGCCTGCTTCGTGCTGAAATCAAGAAGTTAGAGCAGAAGATAGATATGGATGAGAAGATGAAAAAAATGGGAGACATGCAGTTGTCTTCTGTTACAGACACCAAGAAGAGGAAGACAATCCTGGACCAAGTGGGTTTCTCTCTCTCTTTTTTTTTTTTTTTTGTAATTTCCCATGTGGTAGGCAGATTTATGGGATTTTGGGAAATAATGTGCTGACTGTAAGAACACACGGGACTAAAGAAATTATATTGTATAAACAAAAGTTCGAATTTGTTAAAATCTGAGTTCGATGTGATACAAAACTTAATGGTATTTGAAGAAGAACCATTTAACACCAGAGTCAGTGGGAATGCAAAGCCTAAAACATTGATGATAAAAAGAAAATGGTCCTCGCTAAGGGAGAAACATCTTCGTTATAAAGCATTCATGAAATCATTATGCAGCCACACTATTCAAAAACCTACTACAGTACTATTAAAATATCTCAGCTAAATCAACCATTTTTGACAACATTCAAATTGTAAAAGGTTGAAACATCTTGCTGGAGATTGTGATCCAAACATCAAGGTAGTGCAGGATGACAATTCTCCCCAGGACACCTGCAGAGGAGCCTGTAGCTGCTGTCGGACCACATTTCTTTGTGTTCTGAATCTTATTATTTAGTACTGATAATTTTAGCGGTCAACTTAAAGGCTGAAGCAAGAACTGAGTGGAAGTGTGTTTCTTAATGACAAGAATGACAAAAACAATTATTGTTTTCATGTCAAGAAAATATTTCTTTTTCACCCACGTATCTCAGCCAAATAGATATTTCAATTCATGTTGTGATGGAGGAGATGGAGATGCAGGGAAATGGTATCAGGGATTACAGGAGAGATCTCTGTATCATCTGCCCTCCTCTGGCTCCTGATGCCGCACATCTTTTAGAATGATTACTTTTTTCTTTGTTCTGTTAAAAGCTATGCTGATGGCACCCAGCAATATTCTGCCATTCAATTAATTAATTGCAAAGATCATGTTGTCTTTAATAGGTCTGCTTACATAGAAGGGAGATCAAATGGCCTTTGTCTGGTCAGTTAGGTAGTAAGCGTTTCTGTTTGGCAGTGTCAAGTCTCACATTGTAGGGAGCTGAATAGATACAGCCCTGCTCCCGAGAAAACTGAAACGCTCCCAGCTTCAGCCTGCCAGTGGAATGTGCAGTATTGTTTCTTCCTCTTCTTTGGGCTACTTGGCAGTAATACAGAGCGCTTCACCATGGCCATCAGTCTCTTTCAAACACTAATGCAGGACCGTGACTGGGAAGAGATGGCCCGGTGAATAATCGGTGTTTCCTGCTCTACTGCAACAGTAAACATCGAACATTAGCAACAGCAAGTGCAAGTTGGTGATACTAAGTAAAGTGGTAACAGTTTCTGGGGAAAAGAGTGGAGTTCTTCTTGTACAAATTTAAACTATTAACTGAATTGTTATATCAATTTCATTCTGCAGATATTCTTGTGGGAGCAGAACCTGGAGCAGTTCCACATGGATCTATTCCGCTTCAGGTGTTACCTGGCCAGCCTGCAGGGAGGAGAGCTGCCCAACCCTAAACGCCTCCTAGCCTTTGCTTCTCGCCCCACCAAGCTTGCGATGGGCCGGCTGGGTATATTCTCTGTGTCTTCCTTCCATGCCCTGGTAAATATTGCATTCCTTTTTTTAATATATTGTCATCATATGCCTCTGTACATGAGGTGAGATTTGCATACATTTACTTTTTTATACTTGTAGGTTCAGCCTTCGTTATTGTGAATCTCATGGTTACGTATTTGTGGAATCAGTGACCCACACAGCTAAATATTGATATATAGACGGATATGTTCATATGAATGCACCTAAATTATCATTGGATAATACCCAATGGGTTCCAAGAAAGCCTACAAGTACATTTCGGCTACACAAATTGTAGCCTTTGCAGGCTTCAAACCTGTAATCATGACTTTTTGGATGATATTCATACTGTGCTGGCGGTTGTATGTATAAAATCCCTGAGAGGCAGTGAAAAATCCTTCTCATCTCTCTCGACGTACACATTTTCACCACTGGCTACATCTCTCATGGTAGGACAATTGATTCCAGAAACTAAAAAGAGCAGTGTCAACCAATGTTTTTCTACAGTCACTGCTATTTTGGAGTCTGGGTCTCATGCAGGGCACCTACTTAGAAGGCTTTGGTTCAGTTCTGATCTCCCACTGCTTTACTGCAGTTATGTGCTTTACAGAAGAAGCTCTGCTAGTTCATTTTTCTTTGAGATGTGCAGATCGGCAAGGCACAGATTTTATTTCTGTTCATTCCATGTCTTAAAGGGACTGAGAAAAGTTGATGGAATTAGAAGGCATAATGACATCCCAGACTACGTTTACAGCATGTGTACTTTGTGCAAAATCCAAAATGTCTTAACTTATTTACATGGTACAGTACCTTAAGATTTTAAGTGTTAATGATATATTAATTATTTAGATTTATAAAACAATGTGAACTGTTTCATCACGTGACGCATGTTGTGTGTTAGGATATTTTTATTGGATCTTAATTTTCTATGTCCTCCCTCACCTCTACTTGTCTTTCTTTTTTATTGTTTAGAATATGCTCTTTCAATAAAAGTCAAGTTAAGATTGACCTCATGACACTTGCAAAAAGTCACATGACATAAGCCCAATCAGATTTCTGTCCGCTTTATTCTGTGTGTTTGAGCCCTGATGGAGTGGTTTTGTTTTTGCAGGTGGCAGCTCGAACAGAGATGGGAGTTAGACGACGAACACAGGCTATGTCTCGTTCTTGTAGCAAACGCAAGAGTAGATTCTACTCTCTCTGGGGTCTTGACACTACCTCGAAGAAAAAAACAAAAGCCCATCCCAGTATCAAGCAGGTCTGAAAGGTTTTGCGATTTGCATCTACTTTCACGTAACCCAAAAGATAATCCTTCTGATCACCTACTCTTCTTTTTGTCCTAGCAGGTCTTTGCTGATGGCGAGCCAGAAAAAAAGCCCATCGATGGCATGTATGCTGAACATAGCAATACACAAACAGTAAGGAAGAGCTGTTCTCTATCTGAGTACATTAACATTAACAGTGAGATGTTGGTCAAATATGAAGGAACTTTGTCAACCAAGTCCAATTTAATCCTCCTTTCATGCTGAGTAAGCAGCATGGCCTAGAGGTGACGACTACAGTCACATTAGGGGTTGTAATTTTCTTTCATTGCTTTTAAGAAAATGGAAAGTAATGTACCAGATTTGAAAAATGTATTGCTGCTACTGTGAGTATAGTTCCTGTAGCCAATTAAATGAGAACTACTAGTGTGAGAGTTCATTAAGTACCGGACTTAATAAATCATGTAATGACTGTTCAAAGAAAAGCGAGGATGGAAGCGAGGTAGACCTTCCACGTCCCAGCACAGAAAGTGATCTCTGGCTCCCCGACCACATCACCCCATCATGGGTCTGTCTGCCAAATGACCAGCCGGTGCTGACCATTATCCAACCAGGGGAGTCTGTACTGTTCGTTTTGGAAACCATCTGCAAGGTAACAGCAGCCAGTCTTAAACGACCTGACCCAACCCACAGCTTGTATTTCACCCCAGTGATGAATGCAGAACAGGCATGTAAAGAAATTTGGATAGCTTTTTTTCACTGGTGTTCACTCTCTTGGCTCTCATAACAACACTTAATGAGTCAAATCTAATTCTTGCGGAGTCAGAAAGATGAGAACTAACATTGACTGATATCTCATTGATACAAATCTGATTTTCTAGGTAAAAATGCTGAAAAGCTTAATTTTTGTTTCCAACTCCTAAAAATGAGTTGCTGATAAGCTACTGTCACATTTCTGGTATCAAACAACTTATCATCCTTCTGTCCCTCATCCCACAGGCTCATCAGCTCGATCCCACCAAGCACTACTTGCGACTCAAATTTCTTATTGAAAACCAAGTGCAATTCTACATTCCCAAGCCAGAGGAGGATGTCTGCGATTTGGTTTGTTATCCCTGCATTGGCATCTGATTCTCCTGTTCTCCATCAAATATGTTGTTGACCTTTTTCAATCTTGAATCTAAACAAAAGTAATTGCATCAGGGTGGGAGAAAAGTATGGAGAAAACCACACACCCTTAAATCATATTTTGTTAATTATTCATCGCATTTGTATTTTGATCTTTTTGATTCCATATGCTTTCTCAGGAGATTTTCTGTCATGGGAAGACCCTATGCCCAAACATAAATCTACTGATGTAAAGTCTTGATTACTGTAACTATATCTGGAGTCCCTTTTGTATTTACTGTGTATCGTGTAATCATCTGTCAAAAGCCACCTCGCTCTCTGCTGTCACTAACCCAATCACCAGATTATGTACTAAACAGGCTGTTGTTTCACATTTTATATAATAACCTCTTTTTTTCTTTGCAGCTGTACAAAGAAATTGAGCTGTGCCCCAAAATGACAAAAGTGATCCAGTTTGACAGAAATGAATCCTGCATGATTGGTTATGGTAAAAGCTATTTAAATGTTTCTGTGTAATTTTCAGATCTGGAATTCTAAAGTATTTTTTAAATTATATTGGTTAAGATGCTGTAATGTTGTTGCTCTCAAAAGATTTCATATATGATTGTGGCCATTTTAAGTGATAATTGATTTTTCTTGAGCTATACGGGACCATTCCCATTTTTACTGCGCAAATTCTTCAGATGTTTTGTTCGTGTCTTGTCCTCCTCTCATCTCTCTCCCCCTCTGTTTCCACCTCCAGGTTTCTCCATTTCAGTGGTGGAGGAGGATGGAGTACAGCAGCTCTACATCACCGATGTGAAAGCGGGTGGTTTAGCCTTCGCCAAAGGTTCATTACCCTTCATTTACATCAAATGAACTCCCTTCAAAACCACTTGATGTGTTTTGAACCTGATGTGTTGGAGCTAGAGGAAGAAAAAAAAAAGAGACCATTCGTTTTTCTGTTCTTTCACACGATTTCTAAAGGGGGCATTGTCCTCACATGAAGGGCATCTATACTGTCTTCACAAATACATTAGCACATGTTGTTGAAAAGGCAGGGAAGGTTTCAGAGAACAGACACTTTCATGAGTGTTGATTACTGTAATCATAACTGCTCTCGGGCTCTGGAGTGGGGCTACCAATGTGAAGCAGCTGTGGTGAGGTGACGATTGCAAGGTTAAGCCTTGTCAAAGTATAATGCTGAGGTGGCCATAATCCAGGTACGGCACACGCAGTAATGCTGTAATAATGCAAAGTGAGATACCTACGCTGACTCCTCCAAGGCCATGGTTCATGCTTGAGTGTCTGAAAGGCAAAGAAAAGCGGATTCTGCAGCAGAGTATCCCCAAAGTGGCAATTTTAAATGTTCCGGTTTCTTATGTCAGCTCTTCATCTAAATTATGAGTTTAATGGTCAGCTCTAGAAATAACAAGCAGAATTTAATGGATGCTGTTTGTTACACAACAATAAGCCATTCTGGACTGACAGTCAATTGTTGAGGGCCAAATAGCCTCCAACTCAAAATGGAATGAGACTGAATAGTAAATTGTCTTTGTGAAGAAATGATGCCCAGAATGTAGACACCCACATCTAGTGGAAGTGAAATGTGACAGGGATGCTGTATGAGTGCAATTCTGTCCAGGATGTCTTTGACTGACCCTAACAAATTCTGTATATTTAGCTTTTTCTTATTTTCAGAATTTGATTCTGTGTATTTAATATGGAAGTGTGACAGACAGTAAACTGAATCGAAACTGATGGTTTTCACACCCTGCAGGTCTTAATGCAGGAGATGAAATACTTCAACTGAATGGAAAAGACTCTCACAGTCTGAACTTCTTAGACATGAAGGCTGCGTTTTCTCAAGCCTCGCTAGCTTTAACAGTCAACACCTTGCCCTCGGTGGACCGCCGTCAGCTGTGTTACCTGCCGCCACGCCGTTCAGGTGCAGAGGAAGATCTCTACACCGACATCTTCTCCCAGAGTCAAGGTGAGAAGCACCATCAAATACAGACTGAAATCGAATCAGAATCCATCTTGGTTTTGTTATTCATTGAAAGCCGGATAAAACAATCTGCACATTTGCATATTTTATTAGCAGCTGTTGGAGACAAATTTAGCACAGGAAATAGTGTTGAAAAGCATTCTAGAGCTCCATGTTTGTTTCTGTATTAATTATTGGAAGAAAAAAGAGGAGATAAGATTTCTTACAACTTTCCTTGGAGACAGAAGTTTCTTTATGTGAAAATGGTGAATCCACACAGACTCAAATGGAATAGGTTGATTACATTTGAGTGTTTTCCAAGGTCTGAAATGACTGGTCCATGACAGCATTTCCTGTGTACTTTACAGTGCTTTTAAAACATCACATTTGAAAAAATAAAATGCTCTGCAGCATTTCATCGCAGTCAAGCATTACTGTTTTTGTTTGTTTTTTGTGCAGAGGAGATCTTGGACGATGGCGTCGGATTGTTACTAGAGAGCTCTGGAGACAGCCTGGATGATGACTTTGAGATCTTCAGCGAGTTAGAATGCAGAAAGGTATGAGCAACGTTTCGGAATTTGCTGAGTGTCCAATTGAAACTTTCATTTGATGCACCAGCTTCTCCATTTGCTTTTTGTCCTTGTCCTATAAAAGCATCTCTTTTAGCTCTGTGGGCTCCATCTGTTGCTACCACATGTATCTGGTTTAAGGAAGTGGAGTCGTGTCCATTAAGCAGTTTTTATGCCCATGCAGATCCGTATCCAGATTCATGACTTCACCGTTCGAGCTATTTAGTACACTCTGACATTAAACGTGCCTGCATTTCTGAATGGATCGTATCCTATGTTGTCCAGTTTGAGCTGCCAACTAATTGATGGGTCTTTGATTAAACTTGCCTTCAAATGTTGATTTGAATCAGTAGTTCAAATTTCTGTGGTGATTTGAATCGATGTCACAATGAATGAAAGTGTATTTATTTTAATTAATCTGAACTTTTGGACACAGATAATGAAAAAAATTCCTTGAATTTTGTCAAAATAAGTAAACAAGTGAAGGAATTCTTCTAATACCAAGTACAAAGATAGATTTTTCTTTGATTGAGCCGACGGCATCTTTCTGTTACCATCTGGCTTCAACGACAGCTGGGCTCCTACTCATAAAATGCTGAATGAAAATATATTTTCGAAGATCTCAAATGAAAACGTGATCATTGCCTCATTTCAAGGATCACTTTTCTTTTAAAATTCTCACCAGGTTTTGTAATGAAACACGTTACCGTGATCTGATCAAAGTGAGGATTTAAGTTTTCAGCAAAACACAGGAAAAAGATGTTAAACATTCCATCTGTGATGTTTTCTTTTCCTAGATTAGTCTTTGTCAAAGGAAGTCATGATCTTCTAACACCAGATTGCACCCTCTTACACCAGGATATGTTAGGATTAAGTCTTCCTATCAAGAAATGCAGTAGCAGTGTCTGGAAATGAACCCCAAGCTCATCGTGGAACCAAGTCCTTCCAGTATGTCTGGAGACACATTTTGCTCATGTTTGACATGCACACAGTTAAGTTCTTAAACTTACTGTTGCAACAAATGCTTGAACACATCCAAAAACAAACCCTTAAATGATGTTGTGGACAGGAAGAGCATTCCCCCAGCGACTGATGAATACCCAGTAATTTAACCCCTGCAGAAAATGTTACTTTGGCCTCTGAAAGAGATTTTTGTTTGTGCACTAAAGGACAAACATCCTCTGTAACATGCAACATAGCCTCAGTGATTATTACATCCTGCGAAGCGGTGATACAGTATATTGTAATTGTCAGTGTTGGTGTGTTCGTCCGTCCGTCCGTCCACCAAATAGCTTCACAACCGTTGCAGATAGAAAGACAAAAGAAAAAGCACATTACTCTGGCGGTAATAGGGAAGAAAATGAGATCATGACCTTGACCTTGAGAAAATTAGATCAAGGTCAAATTTCAGCTTTTGTAGTCATCACGGATTTTTTGGAAGACAGTCACGTGATACCATACACGCATTCTATTGGCTGACGGTATCCGGAAGTGTGCTACATTCTGTGAGTCTCGGACTTCTGTGAGACACAAAAGTGCTTTAAACAGTCCGTAAGAATGTGTGAAAGGGTAATGCAGATAGAAGGTGGTTTAATATCAGTATGGCGAGGCTTCATAAACATTTAAATTACAATAAATAATAAGATTGTCGCTGTATCGCAGAATTTGCTAATCGCATGTGGTTCCTGGAACGCATTAACCGCGAGGAACGACTGCGCACTGTATACCTTTTTAGGTACACATTTCTGAAACCTGATGAGATACAACAACAACATCGCAAAAAGCAACATTTTCAGGGAGCCAGAGGCACAAGAATGTGCAGGTCAGGATAAAATGTTGAATTCAGCGTTTCTCAATAGCACCTACCATTAAATACATGTTGGCATGCCGACTACTCACTTTCTTCATGTACAGTAATACCTCTTGCATCGCTGTTCCTGTATTCAGCATCTCATTTGCTGCTCCCTTCTCCCCATCACCCACCCCATTCCTGAAATTTTTCATTTATATTCCACTGCAGTAGTATGGCTCACTCGGCCAATGCTGCTCCACCTTGAGGAGAAACCTCTTTTGCTCCTGCTCATCAGCTCTCCCTGCTCTGGATGATAATATTACTATAACGGTGGAGGAGCTGGCTAGATCTTCACCCTCACAATGTGTGCCTGAGTTTAACAGCCTGTAGATAACAGAGAGCAAGACAGAGAGAGAGAGGAAGCAGCAGAATATCAGTGACAGAACCACAACAGACACTGATGGTGAAAGGAAGGGGAGTTGGAAGACTGTAAGCACTGGTGGGCGGAGAGAAGGAGGCTGTGCAGTTTCACTCATCCTTCATCACAAGCACCACCGCTCCTTGTTCCTTTTTTCAAATAGGGAAGAAAAAAAAAAGGCTGAGAAATGTGTTAGAGAGGCACAGTTTAGAGTTGACTCTTTCCAAAGCGAGGAGTCTCCTCTCTGGCTCTTAAACTGACGCTGACTGTCCACCTGCACCTGGCTATGTCCATCCTCAAGTGGAGCAAACACAGGAAGCGCTCCTCAGACTCCATCTATGACATGCTGCATCTGGTGAGAATCATTCTTTCTATCAGTTTTCTTTACCTGGCTATCTGTTGCTACCAATGTAATACATGGACAGATTGGAGGATCTGACTTTCTGCAGACAACCATGGCTTGACATGACTTTGACAAATTACACTCAGCATTTTTACACTCACTCTCTCACTGTTGTAGAGCTCTTGGCACCTCAAGCTGTGATCTGAGGCTTCTCTCAGTTTCAGAGGGCAGACGTGTAATCGTCTTCCTACTCCTTCAGAGCTTTCATTCTTTGAAATAATTTCGAATATATATTTCCTTAGTTGGGGTAGATGCTCATCTCTGTCAACTGACAGTTTCACCCGAGAGGGCCTCTCTTATCTGCCATTTTTCTTTTTCTGCGATATTGAAGGCTTTATGTTTTGAGCCTCCCTCCCCCTCTTTTCTTTCCTTCTCTACGTGGCCAGTCATGTCATGACTGTCCATGCAAACTAAGCTGCCATGGTGTTAATTAGCCCAGATTGTGAGTCTGAAAACTATGACTGGACTGTGACAGTCTTATAAGGCTCTGCTGATTTGACTGGGCAGGAAAGAATTAAGTTTATTTAAAGATTGTGTTCAACCTTTGATTGTTTTACTTGCAAGTGTTTTCTTTTAAACTTGGTGGTCATACTATACTTGAACTTGCACTGAGTTGATTGTAGTTTCTTTTTAGCTTTTCCTGCACATAGCAGGCAGGGTTAAAATATGTAGCAATAACCCTAACCCTACTTCTGTGTTTTTACCATGTTTAATGATAAAAATGAAAACCTGCAGCAGATCGTTCCCTGCAGATTCTGCTAAAATAGCACTAGTGATCTGGTGTAAATTGAGTTTTCTACACGACGTTCACAGACATGGCACTTCCGAGTTGATTTGATAATTGAGATCTGCCTGATTATTTTGAGAAATTGTCAGGGGGGACAAAACAGCTGTCATGCCTTGTATATGGGTGTCTGTCTGATTAGAGAACTATTGTCAACTGCAAAGCTGCATGGGAAGCTTTTGTGACAATGCGTCAGTGGGTCAATGGATAAGTTTTCCTCCCATGTCACTTTGGTGAACCATCTATCCTAAATCTGCTTCAAAATATTGTCTACTTATTGTCAGTCATAAAAATCAATACCTGCTGGTATTTCTTGTTATGATGCCATGACAGCTTGCTCCGTGGTGTTTTCTATTGATCTTTATGTATCATAACAGAATATTAGAAAACATTTTATCTGTTAAATACCTTCTAGGTGAGATAAATGCAGAGTTTTGTTTGTGCTTTTTGTTCTGTGGCTGTATTGATGTCAAATGACAAAGTTAAAATATAGCAGTTATGGCAGGAAAGTTTGCAGCCTGTTGCAAATAAAGTGTATTACTTCAGACACGTAGGCTGTTAAGTGGGGTCTATTTCCATCCAAAATGATAGTCTAATGAACATCAAGGCTGGTCCCCATGGCAACCTACACTTTATGGACAGATATTGTGTGTGTGTGTATGTGTGTGTGTATTTTGATTCTGTGAAATAGATGACTCATTACACCACCGATCCATCAGTTAGAGGAAAACACCAGGGAAAGAGGGATATGAGTGGAATAGAAGGGGGTGGAGAGTCATTGTTATGACGGACTGAAAATAGACCAAACGAGCGCAAAGACGCTTTTTTTTCCTTTCTTTTTTTTTTCAAAACTGCTTCTCTGCCTGTTTCCAGGCTCACTCTCTGCACAGTCATGATTCTCTGTGCATCAGTAGGTGAAAAGTAAAACCTGCTTCTGCTAAAAGGTGTTTCTTCTACTTTTTCATTTTTTTTGATTTTGTTTCCTTTGCCTCGACGTTGGATTTGCAGATTTCATCGTCCCACGAATCTTTCTCTTTCACCCCCCTCAATTTGCAGAGTACGGAGCAAGTTGCTGCTTTTTGCCGCAGTCTCCATGACATGAATCCCTCGGAGTGTGTGTCATCCTCTCCCAGCCCGGAGTCGCCCTTCCCACCTCTTACAACTCCTCGACAGCTGTCCGATGCTGACAAGCTTCGCAAAGTCATCTGTGAGCTGGTGGAGACCGAACGCACCTATGTCAAAGTCAGTATCATTAATCTTACTTGTGTGAGAGGCAGATGGTCTCGGGAGTGTGCTTGTGTTGCTGTTGTCCATCAATCTGTATTTCTGCCTGCCTTGGGTTGTGTAAGCCCTCACCTATTCCACATGACCGATCCATATTTATCCCTGACTCTCGGGAGGTATAAGGAGTGCACAGCTGTGCTCTTGCCTGGATATTACCTAATTTTTTTTTCCTGGCCAGTATAAATGTGTTTCAGTGCGATAACCTGGATAAAGAGGATTTACACTAGGATTGTTAAAAATGTCTTAACATGTTCTCATTTCAGGGGCTGGGGATATACTGTACATACGCGTGTTTTATACAAATCATATTATGCACAATAAACAGTGTGTTGTAGAACAGATGGGAAGGCTTTGAATTTGGAGAAGTTGGACTGTTTTCCTAGTTACCCAAAATCAAATGAACGTGGCTTTTGTGTGTGGCGTATGCACGGGTTGGATTTGTTTTAAGTGCTTTTGAAATATAATGCAGGTATGTACAAAATGAAAGACGTAATTCAGTGGCTAGTCAACTTTGTTTGGTTTCATTTTGTGATTGCTGCTTACGTTTTAAAAATTTGTTCTGATTAAAAGTTGTTGTTTTTTGTCTATTCCATGTCAATCTTTTGAACATTTTATCGGCTTGAGACCAACATTTCAATAAATGACGCTGTTTGACTTTATATTGGGTTGACAGTAATAAAATGGGAAATGTAGTGCAATGTTTTGTTCAGCCAGCCTTATTTGGAGAAATTGAATGATATATTTACCAGATCTTTACAATAATACTACTTAATTTCATTCGTATGTTTATCTATGCCTTCCATTACATAAAAAAGGAGTCCCTTTTCTCTTAAATCTCAGATTGATTTTCACCCATTTTGATCGTTGTTTGGGTTTAATATTCCTTACAACCTATGTAAACCTCTGTGCTTTCATGTCTGTTTTTCAACGTTGAATCAAACATAATGCACACTTCTCTTCCAGGATCTCAATTGCCTCATCGGGAGATATTTAACACCGCTGCAGAAAGAGACCTTCCTCACTCAGGATGAGGTATGTCAAATGAGCCTGTGAAAGGTAGCTGGCTTTTTAAAATGCCAAAACTGTTCAAATGTTCTAAGAAAAGTGGGTTATATAATCATGTGAAGAGTTGCTGTTCACAAGGACAAGAGGGATGGATGTGAAGGGAGAGAGAGAGGGGGAGGGGGGGTTGGCAAATAACAGTGATGTTTTGCAAGCACTTGCAATTTTATTACTTTTTTGAAGATCTACAATGAAAGCAGGGGACTCATAATGGATACAAACAAAAATGAAATACCGTAGAATATTATAAATGGAGTACAGAGAAATTATGTTCATTTGGCTCATCTCCCCTAGCTGGATGTGTTGTTTGGGAACTTGCCGGAAATGGTGGAGTTCCAGGTGGAATTTCTCAAAACTCTGGAAGATGGAACCAGACTGGTTCCAGATCTGGAGAAGCTGGAGAGAGTGGATCAGTTCAAGGTTTGCCATCTCTTTGTGGAATGTATCCCAAAAATATACATGTTTAAAATCACTAGTTGGGTAACTTCTCATACCTTCCCCACAGAAAATCCTCTTCTCTCTGGGAGGCTCTTTCCTGTACTATGCAGATCGCTTTAAACTCTACAGTGCTTTCTGCGCCAGCCACACCAAAGTCCCTAAGGTTCTCGTAAAGGGTGAGTAAAAGTACTCTTGGGTTGACATTCCTTCTCGGCTCAAAGATGAGGACATATTTATCCATCAACCATCTGTCTTATTGTGCAGAGCTCCATAAATCTGCTTGCCAAGTTGTCAGCCAGACAGTTGTCCATTTGACCTCTGCATACTTTTAAGTTGGTGGCTCCCAAGGCTGAAAAGTCTTGCAACAGATATAATAAGCAGCGTTGAACAACCTTACCTCTCTTTAGTACACCCACTCCATTTAACACTGAGTGGATCTGCTTCTTTTTTACACTCAGTGCCTTGACTACTAGAGTTTGATATTGTTATTTGGATAAAATCGTTTTTAATATACTTAACAGCCATTGCTTGGATAAAATGACTCATCATCGAGCAATTCTTTTTGACCTTGCTACAGCTAGTTTTTAATGTAGGACAGGCTAACCCATTAAATAGGTGTATATTTGTATATTGATGTAAAAAAAACCGTTGAACCAAACAGCAGACCATAACTGAAAGGACTTTTGTTAAACCACTGTTGAGAAGAATCATCTGTTTGTAATGAACACACCAAAGTTCCAATGTGAAAGTGGGTGAAATATCTAGAATTTGCTCAAAGCAATTTTTTTCCCCAGCCAAAACTGATGCCAATTTCAAGGCCTTCCTGGATGAACGCAACCCCAAGCAGCAGCACTCTTCCACCCTGGAGTCGTACCTGATCAAACCCATCCAGAGGGTGCTGAAATACCCCCTCCTCCTGAAGGAGCTCTACCTGCTCACAGACTCCGACAGTGAAGAGCACTACCACCTGGATGGTAAGGACCTGTCACATGGCTGAGTGTTCTCACAAGGATTCAGTCTTATGACCTTGTGGTTCTCCTTTCTTCTGTAGTTGCCATGAAAGCCATGAACAAAGTGGCCAGCCACATCAATGAGATGCAGAAGATCCATGAGGAGTTTGGAGCGGTGTTTGATCAGCTTATCATTGAGCAGAGTGGAGAAAAGAAGGAGGTAGGTGAGATAAAAGTGGTTCTGCTCTCTTCTACTTTTTAAAGTGTACGTTGTTGTGATCATTGGTGTTCTGTTGCTTTTTTCCAGGTTGCTGATTTGTCCATGGGCGACCTACTCCTCCACACCAGTGTGACCTGGATCAATCCCCCTGCCTCTTTGGGGAAATGGAAGAAAGAGCCCCAGATGGCAACATTTGGTACTTCATGGGTTTCATTTTTATAACATAATAGCATAAATAACATTTATATATAACATAAACAAGCATTCGTGATAACCGAGTAAACTTTTTTCCCTATTGTTTTTTTAGTGTTCAAAACAGCAGTGGTCTTTATATGCAGAGATGGATCCAAGCAGAAAAAGAAAATGGTGTGCTTTCAAGGAAGGAAGATCATATTCTGCCATTGTATACTACGAGGTGCACCATATGAGGAAAATAATGTTTTTAAAATTTTCATTGTTTGAACGATTGTAGGGTGGCTCCCATCGGGCCTCTATGTCTTCAGACGAAAAAGACCCCTTCCGATTCCGTCACATGATCCCAACTGATGCCCTTCAAGTCAGGTCTTTGAACAATGCAGGTACATTATTAAGTGAATCTTCTGCTGTATTGAAATACTTCTTCTTCTTTTTTTTTGTTCTAAATTAGTTCACTACCGGGGTACTCTGTGCATAAGAACATCTGATGTTAATTTTTTTTTTTTCAGATGGGGAGGGCTCAGCTGTTTGCGAGATAGTCCACATAAAATCTGAGTCAGAGGGAAGGCCAGAGAGGACATTTCAGCTGTGCTGTAGGTGAGTATCTCTTCTAATAGAGGTTGAATCCCACTGCAGATAGGAGCCTTCACTGATACGGTCCTGTCTACTGTTATCTACGAACTGACAATCTGAAGACATGTCCTTCTGTCACCCTCAGCTCTCCAGAGAGCAGAAAGGATTTTCTGAAGACAGTCCATTCCATCTTGAGGGAAAAGCACCGCCGGCAGCTTCTAAAAACAGAGAGTTTACCACTCAACCAGCAGTATGTGCCCTTTGGAGGAAAGCGCCTTTGTGCCCTGAAGGGAGCTCGCCCTGCCATAAATAGAGCAGGTAACTGCTGGTCTTTGGCTGCATTCAACCAATAGCATCAAGTGAACCAATTCTGGCTTTGTTCCTTTTTTCCTTATAGTGTCCTATAGGGTCGTCTTGGTAAAATAATTATGAATTCAAGTTTTTTTTTCCCCGATTATCCCTGCAAATTTAATATGTAGACAATAGCTAGAATTATTTTGAATCTTTCAGAAAATTCTGGTAGTTCTTTCCATTTTATTCAACTAGTCCTATGTTACTGAAAACAAAAGAAATGCTGTGAATATGTTAACGCCACCATCATTATCATCGTTGAATTTGTTTTTGTGATCCGTTTTGTGCAGCATCTGCCCCCACCAGGACTCTAGGCAGAAGGAAGCTGGTACGCAACCGTTTCACTATCGACACAGACATTGTTTTTGATGGCGAACCTGAGCAGGACCTCGCTTCACCACAGAAGGCTGGCATAATTCGGCTGCAGCAGGACGATGAACCAGAGCAGGAGCAACAGTCTGACCTAGCAGGTGACACCGATCGCTGGGTGGAAGAGCAATTTGACCTCGAAGAATATGAGGACCAAGAAGAGGTGAAAGAAACTGACATCCTTAGTGATGATGATGACTTCTGCCGGACACCCAGACTGCTGTCCACTGACCTGGAATCTCCCATCATGGCTTTGTCCTTGGCAAGTGAGGAAGGAGAAGAGAGCAAGAACCTCCAGTCCCCATCGGCTAGTGAGACATCTGATGACGTGAAGTGGTCCAGCACTGACAAGCAGAGCATCGTGACTGATGACAATGTGGAGCAAATGGACAAGGAGATCTGGTTACGGAGAAAGCAATCTGTTTCATTCCCAGACTGTGGCACATAAATGTTGAATAAGACAGCCAGACAGCGAGTGACAAACAGCGTCACGTGGGCTCCATAAGAATAAGTCATCCGTCTTCACAAACAATGCATGGGCATTGATGTACTGTATATCACATAACTAGTAGGAGATGTATTTTTTCTTACCTTAAGTTTTTGCCAAATGATTTATGTGCAGGTAAGACAATTAGTGGAGCAATACAGGAATTTAAAGTGCATTTAAATCTTGAATTGAATGCTGTCACACAAGTATGTACACTTTGAGAGATGAAGTAATGGTACAATCATGAAATCTAATCAATTGCTTACGATTGGCATGGTTTGCACATCTGGGCATAATTCTATTGCCCTGCCTGCTGTTGCCAAATTTGGACATTGCAAGAATATAAATATTTGTTTTGTTTGTGTGACTCAGAGATGATATTTTAAGTAGTTAAGGGCTGTGTATATTTTGTCCTTAAAGAAATAGAATAAATAATTGCAGAGGTCTTGTCTTGCATAGTTTACTGTACTGTACATTTTCATATGAATATACACACTGACATGTTTTCAGATTTCCTGGTTATACATTGTAAGGTTCATTCTTGTTTTACAACTTGGAGAAATCTTTTACCTTGGAAAAACTTTTTCCAAGGAAAGTTTTTTTGAACTTAACATAATCCTGTTTTACTTGAATTTGCTGTTTAATGTTGTTGTTGTTTTTTTACTGTGATATGATTTTCTTGTGTTTTACTTTTTTCCTCTGTATTGCCATTTACAAAATGTTGGATGCTAAATTTCAGTCTTCACTTGTGTGCACACTCTTATGTTTTAGAGAATTTGCATATCATCTATTTTAAAAGTTATTGTGTTTAAAGAACATGTTCACTAGTGATGGATTACAAAGCAATGTTTTTATTTATTCTTAATGTAAATTAATTTGCAAAAACATAGTTCATCATTTTCACGGAGAGTCCAAATGTGCTCAAGCAATCAAGAGAAAAGATTTGCAGTATGACAGAAATGAACGACATCATGCTTATAAACAGTTCATTGTGCTATTAAGACTGCATTTTTATTACAATACTGTACTGTGTACATAGAAGATGTATTGATATCATAATAAAGTTATTTCCTACTTATTCAAATCACGCCTCTGTAGTGATTGGTTATTATTGGTTTTATTCAGCTTACATTGTGCTCGTTGAAGATCACTGCCAAAAGAAATTTTAATGGGTGGGTAAAAAAATGCATGATCAGTCAGTTTAACACAACTCCCTGCCTCAAGGCAGACCACAAAGATGGATTGCAATTAAATATAAAATCAAAATAACAAAAGCAAACAAAACAAAAAAATCGAACTTAGTGAAAGGATTTGAAAAGGAACATCTGGTATCAAATTGCTGTCTACCTGCATTCTTTCTAATGACCAGGAGGGGGCTTCAGTAGTTTCAGAAGAATACAAAGCTGGAGATACTTTTTGTCCTTGTCTTCAACAAATCACAACCAAAATGTTACCTTAAGTTCTCAAATGCAACCAGTAGCATTGGTTGTAACTCAAAACTCCTCACAATACCAGTCCACAAACGGCAGCTAACATCACAGTGGCTGAATCTGCTCCATTTTTATACTTTTATATTGTCCATGAAAACACCCAAAAAGTTCAAAAACTGAAATTAACTATTTTCCTCAGAAGAAGAAGCCTAAAGACATAAACATTTTGAAAATTCACATTTTTCAATATCAAAATAGATTAACTAAACTACTATGAGCGGCAGTAGCTGAGTCCACTAAGACTGGGGACGGGAGGGTCAGGTTCAAGGCCCGTGTAGACCAAAAAACATTTGGAGTGTGAGCTGACAGTAGGTGTCAGTTCACTTCCTAAGCACTGCTGAGGTACCCTTGAGCAAGGCACCGTCCCCTTACAAGCTGCTCAATTGGGGCGCACCAAGAAATAGCTGCCAGTCACTCTGCCTCCCACTGTGTATAAATTGCATGCTTACAGGTGTGTGTGTGTGTGTGTGTGTGTGTGTGTGTGTGTGTGTGTGTGTGTGTGTGTGTGTGTGTGTGTTTATTTCAGGGGCCTGTACACACATGCAGGTTTAAATATATAGTAAGAGTGAAAAGACAATTTCTCCAAGGGGATTAATAAAGTGTATATTTTCTTCTTCTTCTATGTAAAGAATAGTATTTTTATTAATGGAAGGTAATGAAAATAATCTGAGATGTCCTGAAATATTACAGCCTTTCTGTTTTGGTAATAATGTGGCCTTTCTGAGAAGACTTAATCAAACCTTTGCACTTATTTGCTGAGTCAAGTATACATCCTCATACAGTAATGCAGCCGTTGTTGGCTTTCATCCCTGTTTGGGCAAAGACAGTTTTCATCACGTATACAAAGCTGAACACACAACATAGTAATCAATGTTTCCCCTATATTTTTTTAAAAATTTCTGTCTGAGCTGTGTGGACATCCAGACCTGTTTCCTTTTACCAATAGCTCCGTTATCACACTTGTCAATCTCCACCCAAAATACAAGCTTTGGCACTCCCTCAAATTAGAGGAAAAAACACTACAGTCTGTATTGTCTGCAGCAGTGGTATCTGCTGGAAGGCTGCTAGGATAAGACAGGCATACTTTGCAAATGCCCTTGGTTCGAAGGATGAAAGAGGAGGCGAACCTTTGTTCTTCGAGATAAAATAGCACAACTGGAAGAATATGGAAGAAATCTATATGTTGATTTTATAAAATGATGATTGAAGATTGAGAATGGAATAAGTAGTACATTATTGTACAGTAGATGGCATACCTAGTCTAAAGTTAATGTTCATCATTGTTTGCATCAATACTCGCTCAAACATTACTGTGTACTTTCGTGTATTCAGCATGACTCATGTTGTTTTTATAACGATAACTAAAACTTTAATAACACCAGCTCTAAGTTCAAATGGCATTTTCTATTATTTGAGTTCACATTTACAGGGTTTCTCAGTATATAGTAAACTGTCAACATTTGGATAATAAAGGTAGTATCATTCAACAAACCTGTTCAACAGGATTTCCAGTTTCTGTTCCTGCTTCATGACATCTCCTGTTACACGTCTCCTCCTTCCTGTCCCGTCACTCCTACTTCTCCGTAACAGCATGACCAGGTGTTGGTCATACCTTTCCTATGAACAAAGAGTGTTTCATTGTGCACTCTCAAATCCCCCGTTGGTTTGACCATGTTCTAGTTTGCAATCATACTACTGTATCTATTCAGTCACACTTAATGTAGGAGTGCCATTTTGTTGTTTTTAGGTAAGGGATGTCCGTCCAAAATTTTGGTTTTATGGGCTTACAATATAATGATTAAAAGTACATCATGATAATAATTGCTGAAATATTTGGGTTGGGTTTTGTTTGTTGTCTAAAATGTAACCATCATCCAGTGAAAAAGAAATACTAATTTTATAAAACTACTAAACACAATATGATGACACAAGCATAAAAACAGATTGATTCTTTCCCGACAGTCTGTCAGACAGTCAATCGGTTCTTAGTCCTATAAATAAGGAGAGCTAAATGAGCCTCATACTGAAAATATAAACAAGTCCGCACATCAAAATATTTCTTTGAAGAAACACAGCAATCAAAAAGGTAGAATGATGAATTTGTCAGGAGCTATAAGTTTGCTAAGCAGATGTGATAAAAAGCTTTTTATGACAAAGTTTTGTGAGGACATTCAGATACCATCTATGTGTGGGTGTGTGGCCAAAACAATGTTTGTAATGCCACAAAACATTTTTTGCTGTGTCTTTGCTGTATTATTATATAACTGATGTCTTGGGTTTGATCACATGTTCGCTGTACAATCACTGAAAGTGATCTTGGCAGCTTTGCACATGACAGAACAGTCATATTTCATGAGCCAGTGACTTCTTCATGCATGGTTAGAAGTTATTAATGTGCAGCACTTGACATGATAAATTCTTTTTTTGTTTATTCTGTTCTTGAGCAACCCATGAACATAAAGTTGGGTGTAAACCAGTAGGATGGCATTTCAGGCACGGTTGTACTATTGCAGCTTTCCAGCCACTTAAACTGGATTGGTTGGGCAGTCTTTGTATTACATGCTGAAGTGAGATGAGACTGAACTTCTCTCTGAGCCATGAAAGCAAAGGTGGACATTTTAGCCCTGGTCCTGGGCTTCGTTGGCCTGTTTGGGACCATACTCGTCACTGCTCTGCCAATGTGGAGAGTCTCTGCCTTCATTGGTGCCAATCTCATTGTGATGGAGGAACTCTGGGAGGGCTTGTGGATGAATTGCTACAGACAGGCTGACATCAGGATGCAGTGCAAGGTATATGACTCGTTGCTGATCCTTCCACCAGAGTTGCAGGCATCCAGGGGTCTCATGTGTGCCTCCATAATCCTGGTTGCCATCGCTCTGTTCGTAACAGGATGTGGGATCAAGAAAAGCAACTGTTGTGGCGACAATATGAGGAGCAAGAACATCACACTGGCCTTGGCGGGAAGTTTGTATCTGCTTTCCTGCTTGATCACACTCATACCAGTCAGCTGGGTGGGCCACACTGTCATCAGGAACTTCTACAATCCAGTGATAGACGATTCTCAGAAACGAGAGCTGGGGGAAGCTCTCTTCATTGGCTGGGCAACGTCTGGCATTCTGCTAATCAATGGGATAATCCTTCTATTCGTCTATAGCAAACGTACATCAAAGGAGGAAGAGTACTACACCGATGCCTACATAGTGGCAGCGAGGGACACAAAAAAAGAGGAGAGCATGCACTTGGAAAGTGCACCCTCCAGCACTCATATGCACCATGAATATGTGTGAAAATTTGAACGGTGCTGTTTGAAATGAAGGCTTGCATTGCCATTATCTGTCTTGTCTTCTCAAATGTTTCACAACTGCATTAAAATATCTAATAATATTGACAGACAACTATACTGGGATCTGCTTATTTGCATATCGAAATAAATCCGTTGTTATTTGATAGTAACGTGAATTTTATCGGGCTCTCATGTGACTCAAAAGTTTAAAAGATTTTCTGAATTTTCAAGGACATTTCTGCCTGATGAACTGCATTTTTTATTTTGTAATATCTCATGGCCTAGTCATTATAGCAACCTGTTCAACAAGTCAATAAAGATTTGCTTGTATGTGTGTTTGGGTCATTGCCTTTTTTTCCAAAGATACCATTTATTTCCCACAAAAATACGTAAAGAGATTTATCACAACACAAGCAACACCCTGGATACCTCTCACTTCTATTGTTCAGTCATTTTTCATGCACCAAAAAAATTTACATAATAAAAAAAAACACAATAGTATAAATATAGTTAGTCCATTCGCCAAAGAAGTTGTGCAGCATGTGTCTGTGACGCAGTGACAACTGCTGGCAAATAGGCAATGCTGAGGTAGTACGAAACCAATCCTACTCAAGTTTCTGTCGATAACACCTTTTCATCATCTCTGTTTACATATGAAGGAGGAAGCGGCTGGGAGGGATCGTCTTATAAGCCTTCAGTTTCACAAAAACCACAAGTTTATCAGAGATCACAACCTAGATAAATGTACCTACATAAAATAATAAAATAAGGACACAATGTTGTTTTATTTTGTCATATAAGATATGATACATTTTGCACTAATTGCTTTCACAGATATTTAATTAAGGGATTTTAGATCTGAATTCAACCACCAATGGAAATATTTTTGTTTTTCATAAGTGGATATATATTATAAATAGGTTTTACTGACTAAGAAATGTTCCCAAAGTAACAACATCCATTGAGGTGTGTAGTAAAGAAAGAGTAAAAACAACCTTAGAGAGGAAGTAGACATTGATCAAATGTGACTTTGCCCTGTAATTTAATTTGTTTTGGATGAATGGTCCTAATCAGTGTTGATTGTGAGAAGTGGCCATTGTATTGTTATTCAAAACAGGAAGTGCTCTTTGGCCTGTCTCCATTTATCTGGCAGCTAAGTAGCTCAACCAGTAAGGCTGCATTGCATCATTAGCATTTTTTTGTGGGTGTATAAGTTCCTTGACTTGCTTTTCCACTCGGATTTATTTCTAACACTGTGAGAGTGCAGTCAGAGGTCTACCCTCATCTGATTGTGTTATAGTCAGAATGGCGTCCTACGCCACTGCTTACAGCGGCTACAGCAAACCTCCTCAATCTTACGTAGGATCATACTACGATGAGAAGCAAGCCAAGGCCTATTCAGATTATCAAGACTCTATCTATGAGGAAAAACAGAGACTTGAGAAAAAGAAACGCCGGGATGCCATTTGTTGCGAAGTAGTTGCCATCATCATTGGTTTTATTGGGCTAATTGGAGTGGCAGCTGTGACGGGCCTGCCGATGTGGAGGGTCACAGCCTTCATCGAGGAGAACATAATTGTGATGGAAACTCGTTGGGAAGGATTGTGGATGAACTGCTACAGACAAGCCAACATCAGGATGCAGTGTAAAGTGTACGATTCTCTGCTGTTCCTGCCTCCGGACCTCCAGGCTGCCAGGGGTCTGATGTGCAGCTCCGTGGCCCTGACCTGCTTCGCTCTCATTGTTTCAGCAGTTGGGATGAAGTGTACCAAGGTGGTGGACCATCGGGCTCGCACCAAGCACATCGTTCTTGTGGCTGGAGGTTGTCTGTTTCTCTTGGCCTGTATTACCACACTAATCCCAGTGTCTTGGACTGGCCATGTCATCATCAGAGATTTCTACAACCCCTTGCTGATTGATGCCCAGCGAAGGGAACTTGGGGAGGCTCTTTACATCGGTTGGGTGACCTCAGCTTTGCTTTTTACAGCCGGAGTGATCCTGCTCTGCCGTCACGCTCCCCACACCCAAGAGCCAGATGAGCAGATTGTCTACAACCCAGGGGGAAACATCTACCAACCCGCATACCAACCATATACGTACCAGCCGGCATATTCCTACCAGCCTCCGTACTCTGCACCCCCACCGGGATCGATAGTTTACACACCAAGTCAATACTAGAGGGAGACATCAAGACACAAAATTGGAGAACTCTTTTGACTACAAGCTGTCCCTGGAAATGGCTGACTATTTCATAACATTCTCAAAAAGGCTAAGAATTTTGCAGAGTTTAAGATTTATTATGGAACTGTTTATGTTTTGGTTATGAAGACTGTTACAGTGAGGTTTTGTTGTTTTTGTTTATTTCTATATGTTAAATTCAGACTAAATGATACTAGTCATTTCTAGAGTAATTTAAATGCGTAAAAATATTGTAGTTAAAGGTTGATGTTATTGTCTTTACAGTCTCTGCTGACAAGTCCTTTGAGAACAACTCATGCACTAAGCCTTTTCTGAGTAATATACCTCCAAATAATTTGTGTTGAATGTTGAGGATTTCTTGTAAATGTGTATACGTTTTCAGACTGTTCTTCATAATTGTAAGGTCAATTTTGGTTTACAATAAAGGGAAGATTGAGGAAAAGATTATTGGGGTATTTTTGCCTGATCACTCCAACAGTAAATGTCTAAATGTTCTTGTTGAAACCCCCACGTAGAACTATGTTGTTGAGTTACGCAGCAGCCATTGTTAACAGCGGTAATGTGCCCAAACAGGTAAAACCAGCTCACATAGATCCACCCACAACACAACGCTGTCAGGAGATTTCATCTAAACAAAGCCAGAGCCACAGACAGCCATTTTCTTCCTCACCAAGGAAAGAGAACACAACACTGTCAATGACACACAGGTGAACAAGCTATCCTGCAACACACACACACACACACACACACACACACACACACACACACACACACACACACACACACACACACACACACACACACACACACACACACACACACACACACACACACACACACACACACACACACACACACACACACACACACACACACACACACACACACACACACACACAAACAGAAACAAGATGGTGTAGTATAAATCCTGTTTTCTCCTTTTGTCCGTATCTCGTGCAATGTTCTGTTAGCAACACCTACAACACAAGCTGAGTTTAAACACTCAGCTAAACCCCAGAAATGATTAATGTTTTATGAAATGTGAAGCCATATTTAGAAACTCGTTAACCATTTTTCTTTTTAGTATTGTCAAGGTTACGCTGCTAAACTTTAAAAGCGGCTCCTTCTTACTTTGTAAGTTTTTTTTTTTAAATAGAAGGAAAGAAAATACTTGCACGATGAGAAAATGTAAATTGAGACTTCTGAATAAACAAAGTGGCAGCTTGCAACAGCTCCTGTGGTAGGTGTGCAAAAGAACAGCCTGGGGGACTGTTTCCTGGCAACAGGTCACAATTCCCACCCCTCCTTGGTGTCCTGTCCACAGGGAGGAGGCACAGTAGGTGAACATCAGTCTGCTCCACCTCTTCCCCTAGGATGTAAATCCACCCAAGAAAAAGAGAATCCACAGCTTCCTATTATAGTCACACTGTATTTGGACAACCCTCCACGTATGAGCTGGGAGGAATAAGCGGACGACAGAATGGCCAATGCAGCACTGGAGATGGTGGCTCTCATAGTGACAATAATTGGACTGATTGGGACCGCAGCAAGTACCGGTATGCCGATGTGGAGAGTCACAGCCTTCATTGGGGAGAACATCATTGTGTTTGAGACCCGCTACGAGGGCCTGTGGATGAACTGCTTCCGGCAGGCCGACATCAGAATGCAGTGTAAGGTGTATGACTCTCTGCTGGCCCTGCCCCCTGACCTACAGGCGGCACGGGGGCTCATGTGCTGCGCTCTGGCCCTGGGTGGTCTCGGTCTGCTGATCAGTTTGGTGGGGCTGCAGTGCACGTCATGTATCCGGAACAACGACCGGGCTAAGCGACTGGTCCTCATCATTGCAGGAAGCATGATCATAATGGCCTGCATTGCCGTTCTTATCCCTGTGTCCTGGACGGGTCACGTCATCATAAGAGACTTCTACAACCCCCTGCTCATCGATGCCCAGCGTAGGGAGCTGGGAGAGGCTCTGTACATCGGCTGGGTCGCATCTGCTTTCTTCTTTGTCGGGGGATGCTTGTTTATTTGTTGCAATCTGCAGTCTGAAGAAAAAGTTTATGAACGGTATTTATACTCGAGGAACTCAGACTACACATCCTATCCTCCACAATCCCTCCAACCTTTACAGCCTCAGCCTCTGGTGTTTATCCCCCAACCCCAACCTGTGGCACAGCCAGTGCTGTCAAGACACCCTTCAGTCAACAACAGCTATTACTCCAGACAGCCCTCTGTACGCAGTGGGGTGGCTTATCGCTAAACTCTAAACCTGATCAAGGTAATGATGATCACTCTCATGGTCTATGAAAGGAAATACCCTGTTAATGTGGGGTTTGCTTGGAATTTATGATAGTTTTCAATTGTCAAAACTGATTTTCAGCTGTATAAAAAAAGAACACATTTCAAGAATTTAAAATTACTGTAGATAGAAAATACAATGAATTCAAATGAATGTCCCATTTTATTCACTGTTTTTATATATTATTTAAAGAATCATAATTATAACCTTGTTTGTGTAAGGAAATGCTTAATTGTCATACCTTTTAAGTGTGTTGTGTAATAGAATTTTACACCAACATTCTTTGGTGTATTGCGTTCACTTTTTTATTTGCATGCTGTTTACTGGTAAACATGGCATTTGTGTGTTTGTGTTCATTGTCCTTGACCCACATGACTGAGAAGTTAATAATGAAAATATACGTTCTTTCTGACTTCAAGTTGTGTGTGAGCTTTATATTGAAATACATGCCCACACCATATCATCAAAGCTACAGCTATGAAAAATGTTATGTCTGTTCAGCACACAACCATCAGTTTCTGTGCAGCACAGACTTTAAATGTTTCTATTTACTGTTTTATTTTCTGAACAGATCCAATTTGTTTAAACAGTATTAGATGCAGGATCCACAAAAGCAAAAGGAAGATGGGGATTTCAGGAAGAGACTGTTGTCCTTACAAAATGGCATACTCTACTTATTTTGTGAGACTGAAATAAAAATGTGTGTCTAAAGCTCGGAACATTCTCTGTGAGTCTGTTTGAACTGAAAATAACTGAGTGAGTCTTGGTGCCCTGGAGCTCATGGAAACTGGAACTAAGCAAACAGCCATATAAGCATGAGATTCAGGTTTAGGACTGCTTGTTAAAGGTGTGGAAACTTAAGTGTTTGTGAAGAAGCCAAAGATCACCTAAAAGGATGGTCACATGACCTTTTGATCAGAATTTGCAAGTCATTTGAATATAGACATAGAAAGATTTAGATCAGGACCCGTCTGATTAATTTCTGGGTGGACATCAGTTCGTTATGTCTGAGGGAACAAAACATTTCTTCAATCTTGTTCCAGTCAAATGTATGAGCTCTGTTAGCACACCTTGTTTGATTTCTAGGATAAAACCAAACTGCTGCTGATCATCTGAGCTGAACAAGGAAACACTATTCTTGACAAACGGAATGTAATCATATTTTCAAACAAAAGAAAATGTCAAAGAAAAAGTAAACATTACTTTTTGCCTTTCATTTTGAAAATGTAACGATTTAATGGCAAATGTTGGTGCAGTGGGTAGCGGTGTTGTCTCACAGCATGATGGTTCTAGGTTTGAGTCCTGTCTGTTCAGAGTTTGTATGTTCTCCCAGTGTCTGCATGGGTTTTCTCCAGGTTCTCTGGTTTCCTCTCACCTTCAAAAATATACAGTTCGTATAGATTAGACGATTCCAAATTGTCCATAGGTGTGTGTACGTGAGTGGTTGTTCATCCTTTATGTGGTTCCGTGATGCGCTGGCAAAGTGTCCGGAGTGTATCCCCACATTATGCCCGCAGTCTGCAGGGATAGACTCCAGCAAGACTGAGCTGCGAAAGTGGAGGAAGTGGTACAGAAAATGAATGAATGAATAAATGAATGAATGCTACTTACGGTGAAACAAAATGAACATACAACAGTCAAAAACTGGACTGCCTCTGCTCCTACCACCATGGACGTTATGCATGCCCCTCTGTGGTCAACACAAGTACTCCAGGAGCATGGAAATTTGGATTTTTTTTATTCCTTGTTTCCATCAAGGGGGTTATGCTTCAGATGCAGTTTGCATGTTTGTTAAAAGGATTATGTTTTTTTTTTAATTGCTATGACAATAGAAAAAAAAACATACAGATACAAGTACACTGTTCTAGTGCAGTCTATACAGGTGGGCAAGGGATTAAATATTAACTCTGTGATTAAAGCAAATTGCACATGAATAGATGAAATATGCATCACTCCATTAAGAGTTGTCCTGTCTTACAAATAAGGCATAACAGCTGATGATTTCAATAAATTGACACACAGTTACATTCTCTCTCTCTCTCTCTCTCTCTCTCTCTCTCACACACACACACACACACACACACACACACACACACACACACACACACACACACACACACACACACACACACACACACACACACACACACACAGACGTATACATGAAAATGAAAACAATAACTGATGCATCATGAGACTTATGGTGGAAGCACTTGTAGATGTTAATATGACAACAATATAGATGATAGCTGTTGGTGATGATTTATGGTCTTAGAGAGTAACAATAATCACAACATGATAAATGAACAGGTTGAGAACTGTTTGTTTTATCTCATATCTGTCCGTGTTTACTGATCGGACACACACAGGACAACATACCGCTATGGCCAGAGAAACCATAAACACAAAATAAGCTGAGGTTCTCTTACCCCCATTGCTGTGAGCCAACCAGGTGACAGCAAAGTATCCTTCCCATAACAAACCAAGGCTTACCGCATACAAACTGCATCAGATGAGAAGACTGTGGTTGCCTCGGACACATCTCCATGTTCAATTGCAAGAATTTCTTCTAAGGAATCAAATTTTGAAATGAGGTGCTAGCTTAATTTTTGGACACAACTGGATTGTCATACCTTGAAAAATGGTTCATGTTGCTTCGGAGATAGCTGCGATGTGTTTTGGCCTGATTGGCCTGATTGGGGCGGCGGCTGCTACAGGAATGCCCATGTGGAGAGTGACAGCTTTCATTGGGGCGAACATTATTGTGATGGAAACTCGCTGGGAAGGTTTATGGATGAACTGCTTCCGACAGGCCGACATCAGGATGCAGTGTAAGGTGTACGACTCCCTGCTGTTTCTGCCCCCAGACCTCCAGGCTGCCAGGGGTCTGATGTGCTGCTCACTGGCCTTATCAGGTTTGGGGCTCCTTGTGGCTCTGGCAGGAATGCAGTGCATTTCCTGTTTTCGGGGTAATGATTGGGCTAAGACCATTCTCTTGATGGTTGCTGGCGTCATGCAGTTCATGGCCTCTATTTGTGTCTTTATCCCTGTCTCGTGGACAGGCCACGTCATCATCAGGGATTTTTACAATCCTTTGCTGATTGATGCTGAAAGGAGGGAGCTGGGAGAAGCTCTCTACATTGGCTGGGTTACCGGTGCCTTCCTTTTCGCCTCAGCCCTGTTGTTTGTCTGCCGTCGTCTGCCCTCAAAGAAAGGCTCTTTCGATGTGTACCATCCAGCACACCTGCTCAGTTACAAACCAGTGACCAGCAAGCCGGCTCTGATGGGGTATCATCCTCTCTCAACCTTATCCAGCCTCCGGTCCTCTACACACCAGCCTTCACTGCAGAACAGCTCTACCGGACCTCACCTTGTGATGCCATTGCAAGCCATCCCTCAAGTCGTGACAAATAATGGCGCACAAATCAACCCTCATTTTGTCTACAACCCAGGAGCCCCTGAAAATGTGTCATTGTTGTATCACAGCATGGCTCACCCTTCCTCAGTGGGGAGTTCCAACTATACCGGAAACCTGAACGCACCAGCCAACTCCCTGTACCTCAGTAACAACTCTGTGCCGTATTCACTGACCAATGCGAGCAACCTGACTGCATCTTACCAGTCCAGTTTTCATCCGGTCCCACACACTCCTGTGTTCATAGGATATAAAAAATCAGCAATTCAACCACAATATCACAGTGGGAGCAGTGGAGGCGTCTATATATGAAGAAAATCACAAGTGAGTTTTTGTATCTGCAGAACCTTTACAAACATAAGCACTAATCTTTTTAAGTCTGTGGTAACAAGTTTTGTTCAAAGTATCTGAGTGAGATATGTTAATATCTAGTGATATACCACTACTACTTCCTTTCGGCTTTCGCCACAGCATGTCATCCTTTTCCCATTTTAGATGAACAATCATATTTGTTTTAATAATCATAAATTTTTAGTGCTGGATACCCTTCCCGCCGTAATCCTCTGCATTTATTCAGGCTGGCCTACAGTTAATGCTGGCTTGTGCGCCCGTAGGGCTGCAATGCCGGGGATTGAACCCAGGGCAGCATACATGTGTTCAGAGCATGTGTTCTACCACTGAGCTGCATCCCCAGCATCTAGTGCTACACATCTAATGTATGTTATATGTGTTATTTTAATAAGAAACATGCTCTTCTGAAAATAAATTGCATTCTATGCATTCCTATTTTTACTTATTTAAAAAAAAACAAAACTGTGTTATGCATCCAAGTTGATCAGATTGTTTTCCGTGTAAATAAAGTTGTCATTTCTCTGTTTTTATGAATATCCAGTGTGGGCTCACTTTCAAAGAATAAATAAATGAAAATAAATAAAAAAAGTGATGGAAGAGAAATCATTTGTTTGGAATACCATAACCTGTTTTGCACTTACTGATTATATTCTGTAGTTGTGTCTGTTGTCAAACTGTTGAAAATGTTTCCCCTCTCTGTCTATGTGTGCTGTTGACCTTGTTGCGTAGCAGTATAGAATAGAAGGAATAAACCAAACAAATAAATAACAGAGTTAAAATCAGTTGTGGGTGCAGTTCAGGTGCTGCTTTAATTTCTGTTGTTGCTTAGACTTCAAATCTAAATTCGTCCTGTGTTAAAGTATATAAACAACAGTGTCAGAAACTGAAGCTTTTGTATTAGACCTACTTTGAATTAATAAACAAAAGATTATGTATCTTGATTATTGCCGGGCAAACGTAACCATACGCTCGCAGTTAAAATAACACCGTTCCTTTGGACCGACATTGTCAGACCTGCTATGTTTGCATGGAGCCACAAGTACTATTATAAATTCACCACCAGATGGTGCCAATGGTCAGAAAGACCGTCCTGATCTGGAGAGAATCTTCCCGGCCATCCTCCACGTCCTAGTGGAGTCACAAAAGAGACAAGCTGGAATCGGTACATCATGCAACATAGTTGTACAACTAGCATTAATACAAATTAAAAAAAAAAAAAATCAAATAATACATTTCCAGAATTTTAAAAGGCATATATATGTGTATATATAAGTGTATATATGATGGAAGTAGTTGGCTGTTGAGAGTTGAAAGTTTCATGGCAAAAAATACTTATAATCATTTATTTTTTGATTATGCTCTAGAACCCAAACAGCACAGACAGAAAGACAGACAGACAACTCTGTCATTCCTGTATTAACCTTCTCACATCCTTCATAATAGGAAATATATATATATATATATATATATATATATATATATATATATATATATATATATATATATATATATATATATATATATATATATATATATATATATATATATATATATATATATATATATACTCAGTGTAAGGATTATCTTTTTAATTTGTTAGCCAATAAATTAATTATTCAGCTCTAATTTTACTAAATTCTGGTCAAAGAAAAAAAAAAATCCTACAAATCCAAAGAAACCCATCAAACATCCTGGATGATTTCCTGCTTGAAGATATGGATTGGAGCATCATCAGCGAAACTGAGCCAGCAAGAGAACTTTTGAACTCTGACCCTCAAACCCTTATTTCTCTCTCTTCTTCTTCAAAGCAGGGCGTGTTAAGGTAACGCAAACACATTTCCACTGTAAGAATGTGTCACATACACAATTTGTGGCGGGTAATCTTCAAGGAAGCACCACAGACCAGTTTGAAGATTAGATTTGCATTTCCATCAGGGCCGCAGCAAAGATTTAATCATTCCTCGGTGTAGCAAAGCAAAGACGTTGTCGAGGTCGACTGTGGCCAGATTTGAAGTTAATCTTCAGGACGTATCCATGTTTGCAGATTAGCGGCTCGGCTGTGCCCTCAATTGAGCGCCTGCACGGGAGGGATGCTCAGCTGTGTAGACCGAACCAGTCAGTGAGTGCGAACCCGGAAACGAGTTGAGGCTGATTTCAAAATAAATTGAAGAGCTGTAGACCAAAGGGGGATTATCTATCAACAAAAATATACAGTGAACTAGATATTTAATATATAACGTGAAACGAACAAGCAATTGTTCTGAGCTGCCACAAAAACCTTTATTCATCTTGTTGCAATTTAATTTACTTTGAAAGCTAAACCGGAAATAGTATTTTATTTGAGCGCACGCTTCACAGCTGGAGAACGGCGCACCGAACTCACCCTCAGCTGCCGCGTTCAATTCAAGTGTGCAGCAGAAAAAAATGATAAGAGGAATGTCTAGACAGTGACTATGGAAAGTAAAATCACACCGGCACATTGAAGATTTTAGAATGGGAAGACTGGACTTCCTTTGACGAGTGACAGTTGAGACTGGGGTGTTTTTGTTGTCGATTCTTCTCATCACAGTGTGTGAGGGATGGATATGGGTCGGATACCAGTTTATTTTTGTCACAGATATGAGGACTGGCAAGTTATCAGCATGAATGACCGAGGGGAGAAAAACTGATATCAATGTTAAAATCCACTCTCAACGGAGGACCATGGCTAGAAAGAAGGGACTGTTATTTTCACTGCTGCACTTTATAGCCGAGTTTTGGTTTACTTCACAGCAAGTCCTGAGAATCGGTAAGTACTACAAAAGTGTTTTACTCCTATTAACCAAGTAAACACTGATACTATACATTCAATATTTCTTAACATGACAACAGGCGTCTTCCTTTTGCAATTAAAAAAAATACTCCATATTTCTCTGTATAGGTAATAGATATCTCTGAATATGTAATTTTCTGGCAATATCACAATGTATATTTTTTAAACTTTAAAACTCAAAATGAATATGAATGAATACTTATTTATAAAGGTTAATGAACAAATCAACAAAGATGATTCAGTCAGATATTGTTCATGCAGATGTCATGCAAATGTTCACCATTCTGAGTCAGTAAACTAGATGAATTGTAGGGTGCAGGACAATCTACTTACTGCCAAGTCTAAACTGTTTTCAGGCCACTCACTACATTTATGATCAGGTTTCAGATTTCCTGTATTATCAGTAACTGTCACTATAACACATCAGAACTGTGTAATGTCTAGCAGATAGCTGCAGCTTTGTGCTTATATATTATTTTCTGTGGCGGTTGTATTGCACTCAGCTTTCTATTCTGTTGTGTGATTTCTGTAGTACCCATTTAAGTGTCATCATCATGGAGTCCAGTTTCAAAGAAGACAAGATTTCTTGAAATATCTGATCTTTAGACAGGTGAAATTTAATGTGGAGTCACAGCTCACCAATGTCCTGAATGAGTCTGATTTCTTTAATGATATATTGGCAGTTATGAGCCTTTATTCATATTATTGGACTCCATGCATGGACCTAATATACAGTGTTTTAATGAGGACACAATCTCTTGGAGTCTATTATAGACAGATGAGGGAAATTAACTGCATAGTCACCAATGGCCCTTTATCGGTTGAAGGAGTTTGAAAAATGAGGGTACAAAATAATAAACTTCAGCTAGTGTATTACACTTTGATGTACATTGTTCTTGTGTAGTGTTTCAAACTTGGCAAATTTTACTCCAATACACAAAAGATGACATGATTACAGACATTGAAATGTGTGAAGTTTGGTCTTGTCCTCAGGGCTGTATATGAAGGTGATTAGTGATAATCTCAATGTGACATAGTCAATGACCAACATTGTGACATCTGTTTGTATATTGCACATTGTTAAGAAAAGTGTACTGTGTTACAAATTTCATCATCATTAGCATCATTTACCAGGTGCATCAAGCAACACAACTGTTAAAACACAAAGGCTCTCATAATCATACTTGTGATATAACATAACTGTAAAAGCCAATAGGCCAGAACCACATCCCCATTCTAACAACCCCAATAATCACCCTGAATCATCTATCATTCTCCAAGGTCACCTAATCTTCGTCATTCTCTTCGTGACCCGCACATATCATAATCTCTCCCATATGGTGTGTGGCTTGGTTCAATTAACATTTGTGTCTCTTGGTGAGAACTGGCATCAGATTGTGACTAACATCCACTCTTTTCACCAGGGTGGTAATAATGATGAATCTTCTGCCTCAAGCTCTTAAACAACTAACACTAATCTTCTTTGTGCAGAAAGTCTCTTCCCCAAGTATGGTTCTAAGTACGGGACTAAATCCCATCATTGGGGAGAGCACAGAAGCAGCAGCTTGTCACTCAACTTCTGCTCTGCTCAGTTTTTTGCTCAATTCATATTTCTTGCTGCTTAGTTTGTATATTAGTGATATCTGATTTGACAAGATCATAATGTTGCAGATCATTAATCCTGACTTGTTTGGTTGAAATGTTTTGATGCTTGGTTGCTAGCAGCCGTCCTACAAACAGAGAAACCTCTGTGCTCCACATCAAAGAAGACAGTAGACTGGTTAGGACCTCCTCATTTATTCACACTCTGGCATGGACCCAGGCTGAAGTGGTGCTGGTGGTGTTTTTAAGGTGGGGATGGGGCCACTGGGAAATGGCCCTGCATCGGGAGAAGGGAGATAGCACAACACTACATCATTGTGTTGCTCTGCCTTAAAAATTTCCCTTCATTTTATAATTGCATTAATACAATTTTAATATCCATTTCTTGGCATGCACCTCTTTCTTTTTTGTCATGGATTTAAAAGAACAACCAGCTGTGAAAACCTGGTCCATCTTATTTTTTCTTGTTTTGAATCAAAGGACAGAGCAGAAGTCTATTAAAAGCAAAGCCTAAGGGGTATACCATCATTTGCCTGCAGCGTGAGCATAATCCTTTGTTTCTGTAACCTTCTAGCATGCATCACCCCAAAACATTGTCTGTTCTATTAAGGGAGGGATGGAGGCTCAGCTATCCCAAGAATCGCAGCAGACAGTAATTAATGGTTGCCATAACAAGAATATTCAGCCATCCTTTCTTTAAAGTCAGTAGAAATCAATTAATCAAGTAATTACTGAAGTTTAAATGACCCCTGGCAGCTCAAACTTTTTTATATATTCATTCACTAACTAATAACCTACTGAGTGAATCAATTTAACCGCGTGTCATGAAATGCACAACTCCTTTTTTATATGCATCATTGTTAAAAGTAGAATTTAAAGTGTTGGTTTCTCTCTCTCTCTCTCTCTCTCTCTCTCTCTCTCTCTCTCTCTCTCTCTCTCTCTCTCTCTCTCTCTCTCTCCCTCTGTGTGTGTGTGTGTCTATGCATATAAATACATATATATATATTGTATATACATACACACACACACACACACACACACACACACACACACACACAGACACACACACACACACACACACACACACACACACACCACACACACACGCACGCACACACAAACATACTGTATATATATATAAATATATAAATATAAATATATAAATATGTCACTCTCACCCACATGGGGTGGTATCTGTGTGACATCCTCAAGTTTGGGTCCTCTACCAGAGTCCTGGGAGTCTGAGGGTTCTGTGCGGTATCTTAGCTGTTCCTAGGACTGCACTTTTCTGGACTGAGGCTTCAGATGTTGTTCCAGGAATCTGCTGGAGCCACTCTTCCAGTTTGGTCCCCTACTACCACAGGGACCACATTAACCTTGATCTTCCACATATGTTCCAGCTGTTCTTTCAACCCTTGATACTTCTTAGTCTTTTCATCTTCCTTCTTCCTGTTGTTGGCGTCAGCTGGAATCGCCACATCTATCACCGCTGCTCTCTTCTGCTCTTTGTCCACCAACACTATGTCCATGCATCGTGAGGAGCTTTCTAGTCTTGATATCTGTGGCTTCTATCTCCTCCTTTGGCCAGCTTATGATCCCATCAGGGTATCTGATGACTGGCAGTGCATACATGTTGATGGCTCGGATCTTGTTTTTGCCATTCAGCTGACTTCTCAGGACTTGCCTTACTCTCTGGAGGTATTTGGCTGTGGATTACTTCCTTGCAGCCTCCTCATGATTGCCATTAGCCTGTCGGATTCCAAGGTATTTGTAGCTGTCCTGTATGTCTCCTATCCTGCCTCCTGGTAGGTAAACCCCTTCAGTTCTGATCATCTTGCCTCTTCTTGATTCCATCCGGCCACATTTGTCTAATCCGAATGACATCCCTATGTCGTCGCTGTAGATACTGGTCATGTGGATCAATGAGTCAATTTCTCGCTCATTCCTGGCATACAGCTTGATGTCATCCATGCAGAGGAGATGGCTGATTGTTGTCCCTCTTCGGAATCGGTATCCGTAGCCACTCTTTGTGATGATGTGACTGAGGGGGTTCAGGCCTATGCAGAACAGCAGTGGTGATAGTGCATCCCCTTGGTATATGCCACACTTGATGTTAACTTGGGCAATTGGCTTGGAGTTAGTCTCCAGGGTTGTCTTCCACATTCCCATTGAGTTCTTGATGAAGGCTCTTAGTGTCCTGTTGATCTTATACAGTTCCAGACATTCCAGTATCCATGTGTGTGGTATTCAATGCCACACTGAATCGTAGGCTTTCTGGTAGTCAATCCAGGCGGTGCACAAGTTGGTCTGCCTATTCGTACAGTCTCTGTGTACTGCTCTGTCCACCAGTAGCTGGTGCTTGGCTCCCCTGGTGTTACTACCAACTCCTTTCTGTGCCCCGTTCATATATTGATCCATGTGCCTACTCATCTTAGCCGCCATGATGCCTGACAGGAGCTTCCATGTTGTACAGCTTATTGGCCGGTAGTTGGATGGGGTAGATCCCTTCTCTGGGTCTTTCATGATCAGGACTGTTCTGCCTTCAGTCAACCATTCTGGGTGCATCCCATCCCTTAGCAGCTGGTTCATCTGTGCTGCTAGACGCTCATGGAGTGCTGTCAGCTTCTTTAGCCAGTATGTATGGATCATATCAGGGTCCGGTGCTGACCAACTCTTCATCTTTGACACTCTTTCTTGGATGTCTGCCATTGAGATGGTTACTGGTTTTTGTTCTGGGAGGCAGCTGGGGTCAGTCCTAAGGTCCACTAGCACCGTTGCACTGGGCATCGGTGTTGTGTGATGCTTCTTTTTCCCATATGCCCTTCCAGTATTTCTCCACCTCAGTTCTTGGTGGGTCTCACCAGCTGCTATTTCCCTGCCACTGAGAGTACACCTTTGCTGGTTGAGTGGAGAAGGTCTTGTTTATTCTCCTGGCATATCTCTTCAGTTGGGTAGCCAGAGCCGTTAGTCTCTAACGGCAGTTTCGAGTGCTTCAGGTATGGAGAGCTTGCTGTATTTCCTGGGTACCCCTTTATTCACAATGTTCCCCGTCTGCAGCTCGGCTAGCTGGCTGACTTCTCTCCGTGTCACCTTTATCTTGGCCTCTAACAGTCTCTTCCATGGAGGGTATTGTTTGTTATGTGTTGATCTTAAATGCCAGGATATATCGAGGATTACTGTTGCTTGACATTCACATCTTCTAGCAGATCTTCTGAAGGTACGTGACAACTTGGCTTCGGTATTTGTCAGAGGCTTCAGGTTTCCATTTGGGTCACGATCCTCCTTCTCAGGAGAGCAGATCTTGTATTGAAGGGGCTTGGTACCCAATCTCGGATTGTGGGGGGGATGGTGAAATCCCCCCGCTGACCTGGCGTCCTGGCTCCCCCTTGCCATAGCATTGTTGTAGTATTTCATCGATCTCCAGTTGTGATAGCAGTTTTCGGTTACGGATGTTTTAACACTGGGGTTAACAGCTGTTTCTTTGTTAGCCTTGATTGTAATCCCCCTCTCTCTGGGATTACTGAAGATCGTGACCCAAATGGAAACCTGGACCCTCCGACCCGGGCGACCTCTGAGCCGGTATGACTTTGTCTTTATTGTGTTCGCTTATGACTGAGGTAAGCTGGTATAGCATTAAGGGTCTTGCCTAAGGACTCTCACTGGATAGTGTCCGCCCATGTCTGGGGTTTGAAACCACGCCCTCCTGGAATGCATGAGGGCGTGTGTGTGTGTGTGTGTGTGTGTGTGTGTGTGTGTGTGTTTACATATGTTGCTGTTTGGAATGGAACACAGTCAGAGAGGCCAGACTGAGATGGTTTGGAGATGTCTCATATATACTTTATGTAAATATGAGACAAAAAGAGACAACGTTATTTAGATGTAGCCAGTGTCAGCTAGCGCTGTTTTTTTATTTATTTATGACTTAAGGTAATAAACCTGTCATAGGAATGTCAGTTATACAACAGTCACTACTGATTAAAAGAGACAGTAAATTAAATAGGAATTAAATTAAAAACTAACTTTATTTCTTTTAAGGAATGATATGGAGCACAGCAAATTATTCAGCATTTGTTGGTTGAAGCAGATACTTGGATTGCATTTTAATAATTAAAATGAATACATGTTTGTGTCTTTGGAGGTCAGCCAGAAAAATGCAAATCAAAAAATGTGAAGAGCAGCAGCTATTTTCCCCTTGAGTACAAACTACGGGTTCTCCTCTCACAAGTCTGTCACTGAAAAAGAAAAGCAAAAATCATGGTAATTGATGCTATGAGGCTGTCATGCAGATAATTTTTTTTTCCATTTCTGAACTCTCTGTACTGAAGCAACATTAAGATTGGATGGTAGAAAGTTCATATTAATTTCCCTTTTCAATACTAAAATCCCCTTAAAGAAAAACTTCACATTTAAAGGTGAGATGGACACATTTTCCTGTTTTCTTATTTCAGAGAGTTAATTTCATATTTCAGTGTGTAAAAGTAGGAACTCTTAACAGGTTGTAGCTGCTGTCCACTAATGCTTGCTAACCATAATTAGGATTGGCACTTTCAAGCATCCCTAGTGACCAGGGAGACAAGGAGACAAGGCTCTCTCAGTTAGGGGTTTGAGGCTATGCTACACTGAAGAAAAAGGTCATTCACAATCAAAGTCTCAAGGGGAGCTTCTTAAAGGCCCGTTCTCCTTCCAAATCAATCCCAATTTCACAGATCCTTCTTCAAAGACTGATAGAGTGCAATGACCTACTGCAGTCTGTGGCCTCTGTGTTGAAACATGACCATTTGCAAATCAGTGTAGTATTTTAAATTACATTTATGTAATATGTGTTCATGATAAACATACATAGCTATTAATAAATTATTATTTTTTAATGTGAATTAAAATTACCTTCATCGAGTCTTGGTTTTGTTTAGATGGAAAACAATACATATGAGGCAAATTCACAGCATTATTAGTTTACATTTGTTAGGAGACAAGCTTTTCTGTTCAGAAGTGGTCTAGTTTCCTTCTGGGTTTATGAATGTCAAAGTAGTGAGAGTAAAAATTTAACCCTGAATGTAGTTACTGCAGAAATCCTATCACTGACAACACAGATGTTTTCACTGTTTTATATTTGAAAGGCTGAGGTGAAGTTGTCACACTGAGGCCCTTTCACCATAGATAACAACTCTCAGTCTCACAAGAGTGTGGGTGCTTTGTATGCAGGTAGTGAGAATCCAGCATTTTCTGGCCTTAATCCCAGCTGCCCTTTATGTAAGTGAAATTTAAAACACTGTATAGAGCACCCCTGCCTGACTGGAGTAATATATATGCATAGTGCTGGCCATAGCATGCTGGACTCATCATTTTTCTGGAGCAGTACATTGGATTAAGAGATGGATGATTTCCAGAATGATCTTCTCAAGTCTGATACAACCTCCTCTCTGTGGGATTGGTAAAAGAATAATGGAATGAAATTAAATGTTGCTCATTTTGTAAGCATTGGCCCTTACTCAGTGCCTTGTCTGACCGTATGTAGAGAGAAAATATGAAATGTTGGCCAGCAGACAGAAGGCAGTTTATGTACGTCCTGCTGGTTTCAAAAATTTGAGTTTGCTAGTTTGCCTTTTTAACTAAAACAATAGTGGATCACATACCTGATAAGGCCCAGCAGTCCCTTTCACTTACATTAATCCATAATCCAAATCCAATTACAGTATTAACATAATCTAATGAAGCTATCCATATACAAGTGGACAATCACAGGCTATGTAAATTAGGTCTGTAACTAAAAGAAAAAAAATAATTAATTGATGTGTAAGGAAATATTTTTTCCATGATATATGTGTGAAACAAACAAGAAATACAAAAAATGTCATTTAATAATGATAAAAATGCTGAAAACAGCCTTGTCATTCTAAAGGAACTGAACACACATCATCCTCCAGTTTTATGGTACCCTGTTAAGTAACTGCCAAATATGATGGAAAAAGCACCATGCTCAAACAGGTGGAGAAAAGTTGTGGCTCAACCCTAACTTCGGGATTAACAAATTATGCTTGCTCTGGAGGGCATTGTTGGCTTTCTATCTGTAAAGCGCTTTGAAATGTCTTCAGATGTGATTAAGCGCTATATAAATAAAAGTTGATTGGTTGGTTGATTGATTGATTGATTGATTGATTGATTGATTGATTGATTGATTGATTGATTGATTGATTGATTGATTGATTGATTGAGTGATTGATTGTATGTACAGTCCATTTACCAATATCCTGAAATTCTAGCTGGTAATCTAACTTCTCAAGATTTGTCTTTTCCTCCAATTATGCCATTAAACCTTTCTGTGACAATTTCACATGGGCGACAACGACTCAATGGCAAGAAATGCTTCTAAGAATCACATTAATATCATGATTTCCATTATTGTTTGTTGTGGTTTTTTGTTTGTTGTTTTTTCTTTTATAGAACACTTCAATGAAGATCCAGTTAAAGGAATGGATCCAAGAATTTCTTTCGCATCCTTTTCAGAACAAATTTGTTTTAGTATTTTATCAATTCCATGGATTTGGCTTGATAGTTTTTCATGAAAAATAGAGAAATGGACACTTGTTGAAAATGGAATTATTCAATTTTAGAGTACATTTGGATAAGGTGATTTAAATTTAAAAAAATCTTTAATCGTAATCATACACGTAATCATTTTATTTCATTTTTATATGTTTTTCAGCCTGGGTAATGTACCTTGAGCAGCAACTTTTCTGGTATTGGCCCACCCTGCCAGATGGCTAACCATTGCTCATCATTCATGGTTTTTAAAAGCACACTACTGCACACCTTCCAGGTGGAAGTTGGTACTTAAAATAATTTCCACAAAGACATAAATAAATCCATGCATGGCTGCATTTTCTACATGAACAGATTTTCTACATGACACTGTTAATCTATCACAGAATCCTTTAGCCCCTGAGTCTTTCTTTTCCCGCAGAAAAACAGGAATTGACAATAGAGCACATTCAATTATTTTTGTAAAGGTTCTAAAATGTTTTTTTTATACTATGCTTGAGACATTGAATGTTTCAAGACAAAAAAGAAGAAATGTACTTTAATAATACCCTTGGGGAATTTATTTTTCACTCACAGTCTATATATATATATATATTTTGTGTGTGTGTGTGTGTGTGTGTGTGTGTGTGTGTGTGTGTGTGTGTATAGGTGTGTGTGTGGTGCGCCCCAATGAGCAACCTGTAAGGGGACAGTGCCTTGTTCAAGAGCACCTCAGCAGTGCTCAGGAGGTGAGCTGGGACCTCTCCACTGCCAGTTCATTTTAGTCCACATGCTGCATTGGGGTAGCAACCTGATTTCATTTTTCTTGTATGTAATTATGATGTTTTAATAGTTGTGGTATCTTCCCACTCAAACTACGACGTAGGTCTGTATTGAAAGGAATGTGTGTCCAAACCAAGTCATCCTAATCACTTTAACGTCATCCTGTGAAATTGAAGAGATGTAGAAGTTGTGAAGTTAGTTAAGGTTCAACTTTTCTCAGAATAAAATGATATGCCGTCACTTAAACTTTGTGCAACAGTCAGAATATGTCTCATCACATTGCTTTCAAAGTTAATCAGTAACTTTTGGCTCATCCTTCCACCGTCTGTGTTCCTTCTCATCCTGCAGGCGGCATCTTTGAGACTCTCGAGAATGAGCCCATTAGTGTTGAAGAACTGGCCTTTAAATTTGCTGTAACCAACATAAACAGGAACAGGACCTTAATGCCCAACACCACATTGACCTACGATATCCAGAGAATAAATCTATTCGACAGTTTCGAGGCATCCAGAAGAGGTGAGGATAATTTTGTTGAATTTTAAAGCTTTTTCATGATGACGCATCAATTTGACATTTATTATTTTGTGACTGTGTTTGATCACTCCAGCCTGTGACCAGCTGGCCTTGGGTGTTGGGGCCGTATTCGGTCCCTCTCACAGCTCATCTGTCAGCGCAGTTCAGTCTATCTGCAATGCCCTGGAAGTTCCTCACATCCAGACACGCTGGAAACACCCCTCAGTGGACAACAAAGACACCTTCTACATCAACCTCCATCCTGAATACACTTCCATAAGCCGAGCTGTGTTGGATATAGTGCAATTCTACAAATGGAAGGCAGTCACTGTTGTCTATGAGGATGCAACTGGTGAGTCAAAGTGATATTAGATGCATTTATTTTGTTGTCCCAGAGTGAAAAACAGTTATCAAAATGACAATAAAGCTGTTATGTTAAACAAAATCATATATTTGTAACATCAGTGTTCATTTGCAGTGACATGTTTATATATGTCGACCTGTGCAGTGTGACCATAAAATATGGCCACCATCTTCTCCACCGTGTGCAGAATGGTGGCAGCATCATTTGTGTTAGTAAGAAATCTGACTTACAAAGTCAGCTCAGACTTTCTACGCAAACAACTTTGGAAAGTTTTCAAATGATCATTTGGAATCTCATATTTGAGCCCTAAATGCTGAGATGACATTAAAATGCTGAGGTAGTTGTAGCTGCTAACATTTAAAAAAAAATTTTTTTTAGACTTTTTTAAATTAGCACACTGTCTTGGTGTTTAATCAAATTGGATTAAATGAGTTGTTTCACATTTCCTCTTGACAGCTTAGTGGAGTCTAGTCTACCTTCACTGTGATGTTACTTTGTTGTGAAGTGGTACCCAGAACTCACATCAGACCAAGGTCCGATAACTAGCTTTGGTGCGTTTTGCTTGAAATGCTATATGTGATGAAAGGTGCTGTTGCCTCACAGCAAGAAGGTTCCAGGTTTGATTCCTTTCTGTGCAAAGTTTGCTTGTTCTCCACTTATCTGTGTGGATTTTCTCCAGGTTTTCTGGCTTCCTCCCACCTTGAAAAACATTAAGCTTAGTTGAATTGGTCACACCTAAGGTCCATGGGTGTGAGTGTGCGTCTGTCTTTGTGTGTGGCCCTGGGATGAGCTGGTGTCTCATGCAGCATTACCCGTGGCATGTACAGTATATTGGATAAGTGGCTGAAGACAAGACAGCTACGGTCGATTTGCCTTCAAGACGAGTGAATGACTAAACCTGCCATACTAACCACAGACCACATTCATTTGGTAAAATTACATGGTTTATAATTACTTCAAACTGTGCTTCAAGTCCAGAACTTGTCCTTTACCCAGTAGAGTAATATGCCAAAGCAATAAAACACATTTTACTTTTGGAAGAGCTTTTTTATGACTGTGTTAGTCTTCTCAGCAGCCAGCAGTCAAAGTCAGTTTGTTCTGACTAGTGTGTGGTTATAAATTGTAATTATAAATTGGAATGACCGCAGTGTCTGTGTAACACAGCAGGTAATATTCTCTCATGTCCCGGATGTTTGTAAAGTGGTAATATACATAGCAGGTCATTCGCAGTAAATTGAATACTGTGACACTTCTGTTGAAAATAATTTGCTGCGAAGTCTGTCTACATGGAGCTGCAGTCAGAAAATATTCACCTGGCCCACAAAGAGCTGTCAACCAGCTTTAATGAACCAATATGACTCAATTAATTAATGATAGCCAGTGCCGTATGGTCATGTTTTCCTCAAAGAGACTACCCTACAGAGCGCCAAAAACTTTATTCAGCACAGTTATAGTGATACATCGATGCATTCAACCCACCAGAATCACACCCCAACCAAGAATAAGATGTTTTTGAATCTGTTTCAAGCAATATGTCAATATTGTTGAGGAGACAATCCAAACCTAACTACAATATTAATGCCAAATTACAGAAATGCACACATAAAACTATGTGTACGATAATTCCTATTGATTAATTCATTGAATTGAAGAAAGATGCATCAATCACAATGAGATTCATTTGACAAGTATACAAGTGGACACATACAAGATTTAGAAAAGAATTTGTTGGCTTTCTATCAGGAAAATTTGGACTCGAAACCCAAGGTAACATGATATATACTGGTAGTACTTAGCCTCAGCAGCACATACTTAATATACAAACCATGCATCAAGAACCTTTAGGTATAAGGCTGCATTTCTACCTAGTTTTTACCTACCTAGTTAGTAAACTGTCTGTATATTATGTGCGGATGGCGAATGACGTATCGACCTCAAGTACAGTGTCACCCCTTCAAGATCACAAAGAACTGCAAGAGTATCAAGCGGCCATTATACAGACATGGACGCAAATGGTACCACTCACATCAAACAAACAAATCAGAATCAGTATGTATCAAGTTTGTGCAACAAACAGGAGTTTGACTCTGGTTTAACTTGCTCACAAATAGAGGATGTAATAAAACAACATAAACCTATTACAACACGCAAAGTTCTATAGAGCAAAGTACTGAGGCTGCAGTCAGTGGCACCATTTGCTGTCCAACAAAGCAACTAAAAACAAACAAGACAGCTGGCAGAAATTACAAATTTAAATTCTGATACAATGCAAATCTTTTGAAATGTATTTTTTCGATGTTTTGCAACAAAGGCTACCACTCTAAGGATATATATATAACAATAATGTTTGATTTTAATTATTTCAATGATTATGTAACCTCTTTGTCTACTACAGAATAGCTACATATTTACTAGTATTTATTTGATGCTTAAAATATTATTTATTATTCTTAATGGTCAAGAATATAAGAAAAAATATCACCACTGAATTTTAATGTGTTTACTTTGTGTACACTTTTCATTTTGTGTCCAAGAAAATTAAAACAAAACAAAATTCCTGAGAATATAAATATCAATTATATCCATAGAGTGAATTTCATTTAACCATTTTCGACTTTACAGTTTGAGTGAAATAATTGAGTGATCTGCTGAAAACTGGTCACTGGTCTCTCCGTTTGATTTGAGACGACAGCAGAGAGACATTGAGACAGGATGTTGCATGAATGATCAGCTCATTCCTGGATTAATATGTCTGTTTTTGCTTTTGTTGTTTGCATGTCATTGTTTTTGCTGTCATAATGGACGGTGGGTTCTGTAAATATTGTCTCTAATAATGGCTTTCTTGTCTTTTGATTCAAGGACTAATTCGTTTGCAAGAGTTGATCAAAGCTCCATCCAGATACAGCATTAAAATCAAGATCCGCCAGCTGCCGACGGGAAGTAAAGATGCCCGTCCTCTGCTGAAAGAGATGAAGAAGGGGAAAGAATTTTATGTCATATTTGACTGTTCTTACCAAACATCAGCTGATGTTCTCAAACAGGTAACATAAACATCAAACAGCATGAAATCAGTGGGCAGAAGTATTCAGGGTTTTGGTCAGAACTCCACAACTAAATTGAAATGAGCAGTCACAAATCTATGCAGTCAATTTTATATTTGTGTATCATATCGTATAGGACTTTCCATGTTCAATTCCAAACCCAACACTAACATAACATTTTTTATACCAAAAATGCACAAAGCTTGCCTTTTAGAAAATAAATGAAATGCGAGAGTAGCTGTTCATAGATAAAGTTGGACAGTGTTGGAAAAAACAAAAAAACAAAGCAAAATGAGCAAGATTCTGGAAAACTATCAGTAAACCATCTCTTATTCTGTTTAGATTTTGTCCATGGGGATGATGACTGAATATTATCACTTCTTCTTCACCACATTGGTAAGAAAACTATTACCTATTCACTTCTGAAAATTTTTTCTAAAATAAATCTAACATGGTGGCACTGTGGCGCAGTGGTTAGCGCTGTCACCGCACAACACGGCGGGTTCGAGTCCTGCTCTGTGTGTAGTTTACATGTTGTCCCTGTGTCTGCGTGGGCACTGGCGTCGTCCCTGGAGTGTCCCCCGCCTCACGCCCTATGCCAGCTGGGATAGGCTCCAACTCCCTGTGACCCGCTGCGTTGGATAAGGCGGAGGAAAATGGATGGATGGATGGAATCTAACATGTGCACATAGGAAGCGCAACAATACTGGATTAAAAAAGCTAACAAACCTGACCTACAGCTGATAACATGCCATGTAATTAAATCCTGTTCCATTGTTTCAATTATATCCTTTTATCCTACACATGCTTGGATGTGTGTGATATCCTAGGGACTCTCTCATGCAAGGATTATGCAGATGAAGTCAAACATCTGGGGTTTGTTTTGAATTAAAATAGCAGGATGTTTTCAATGTCCTTGGCGTAATTCCAGGACATTACTTTGTATATTTTCCCTCTGTTAATTAATTCTGTGATTAATTCACATCTACTTTTGGGTCGTTTTAAACAGCATCGCATTAATTCAGCACTGACCATTCCGTTGCATTTCATCAGGACCTGTTCTCCCTTGACCTGGAGCCGTACCGCTACAGCGGCGTCAACATGACGGGGTTCAGGCTTCTCAACATAGACAATCCTCAGGTCTCCTCTGTGGTGGAGCGGTGGGCCATGGAGCGACTGCAGGCTCCCTCCAAAGTTGAGACTGGAATGATGGAGGGGATGATGACAGTGGGTTTCCTTCACCTTCTTCCTGTCTTTTCAGATATTTAAGGTCTATGACGTGTAAGAGCTGTGGAGACATTCATTCTAACAGCATCATCTTTGATGGCATTGTGATTGTTTGTACAAATAGTGAAATACAGTGGTACCTCTATTGACGAAATTAATTGGTTCTGGAAGAAATTTCCTAAGTAGAAAATGTCATAAGTAGAGACCCGTTTTCCATGCAAATGCCCTAATCCGTTCCAAGCCCCCACAATTCAGAAATAAATGCTTTATAAAGCATAAAAATGCATCAAAACATGCAACAAATACATGTTACAATTAGATTATTACAAAATAAATGAGAGTTGTGCATAATGTAGAAAACAAATTAATAGAGTACGGAATTAAAAACGATGGTCATTTACCTTTTAACTTCTGTCCTCATTGTTTTTTGCCCTCTTTGGTTCATGCGCTCCTATCTCACGATGATGAACAACAGAGTGAATTCCCGTTCTCTTTTTGAACTTCTCCAACCACCCACGCGATGCCTTAAACTCCTTAAACTTCCTTTTGTTTTAATAACTTGGCGATTGTAGATGCATTACGGCCATATTCTTTGGCGAGATCAACCAAACGCATCCCTTTTTCATGCTTTCCTATGATCTCTTGCTTTGTTTGTATGGACAAAAAATTATTTTCTTCGTCTGTTCGTTTCCTCTTTTCTCCATCACTTTCTTGGGGTCCATAGTGAATACTCAAAAAGTTAATATATTTGCGTAAAATTCAGAACACGTCATCGGTCGAGGGCCAAATGACGAGGACACTGCATAGACACCTATCTAGCTACACACAGAGGTCCCTCTTAGCCAATGGGATGCAAGGAAGATGCTAGATAATAGCAATGGCAGAGCAGCTATAAGAATGTTGCGTTCAGGAACTTTTGGGAGCTGCGAGTAGCAGCCCATACTGTATTTTTACCTTTCGTAACTCGAAATTTCTTTCGATACTAGAGGCAATATTTTCCTGTTAAGGCGATCATATGTAGAAAATTTCGTATGTAGAGACATTCGTAAGTGGAGGTACCACTGTATTTGATCACTAAATCACTGACAGCCCATTAATTTCAAATAAAGCTCAACAGTAAATATTAAATCCATGGATTTCCTAAGAGCCTGCTAGCAGACACAAGTTGGCCTGAGCTCAAACAAACAAACGTTTGATATTAGTCCATTTATTTTTTTCTTGTTTATTTGATGTTATACAACTACCTGTGCAGTGTGCGTATGTATTTTGATTAGCCACTGAAGCATTCCAAAACTTTTTATGGAAAGAAAAAACATAATTTCCACAATAAGATTAAGATGAAATAACACCAATAACTGCATGTCAAACTTGAAATAAAATCCAAATCATCTTGTATAAATTGAGGCAGTTTGATATATCCAGACATCACTACAGATGTTATGTGACTATTTGAATTGACATCTTATTGTAGCTCCTTATAACCATACTATTGATTTCTGTTTGTCTTACTGTGGCTGTTTTTGTTGCCGGTTTGACTGCCCTCCATGGAGTTTGTACATTTAGTGCTGCAGGGTCTGAATGTGCTTTTAGGAACCGTAAGGTTCTGTGCATGTGTATAAATAGTCCTCATGACTGCACGAGATGATTTGTTTGTTGATAGCTGTGTTTCTCTTTCAGACTGAAGCAGCCCTGATGTACGATGCCGTCTACATGGTGGCTGCAGCCTCACAACGCACCTCTCAGATTACTGTCAGCTCCCTCCAGTGCCACCGACACAAACCCTGGCGATTTGGATCACGCTTCATGAACATGCTCAAAGATGTGAGTTTGGTGGAAGAAAGTGTAATACCCGCTTTCTCCTACATCTATTTCACAGCCTGCTGCCTCTCATTTCCATGGGCGCAGGAGCAGAAACAACAGTTAGGACATCAGAAATGTTGAGTGAGGAACACGTGTGCACAATTACATTTAAACTTATTTTCAGGGGCTAGGGATCAACGCAGTATTGTGCATCAGAGTTAATTTAGTATGTTTTCACATGGCAGCTGATGAGAGCAGTTGCTTGTAGAATGGATGTTAATCCATGCTGAATAAAATATGAAAAGAGTACTTGTTTGAAATGATCTTCAGTCTAGATGTTCTTGAGGAATGCAACATTAAGTTTCCTGCAGTGTAGAACTTCAATGATTGAAAATGAAAAACATATATTGAATTACACAGAAAGTATTGATTAGACAGCAGAAAATAGGGAGCCAATGAGACAGAGGCACATTTAAAAGTGAACACTGTCAGCTTGTACAACACATAGTTCGTCCACCAGAAATGATCTCAGTATAATTGCAAATTTAGACCTTACCAGACCTTCTATGTTATTAATCTGAATTTGATAGACTTGTTATATTGCAGTCTCTAATTAAATGCTTCTATGACAAATGAGCTTTCAGTTAAGGATGAGGACAGCATATTGAATGAAACATTCAATGTCAAAGACTCCAGAGGAGCAGATACGGTCTGAAATTAAAAGTGTGATCAGAATTTTTTCAGGAGTTATTATATAGGAGCTTTTTCTTTACTGTGATCAACAGGACAATTTTTGTTCTCATCCTGTTTTTTTATTGATATACTTTATATTCACAAATACTTTACTAAATGCAATGTATTAATATGACATTTTAATACATTTCCTTCCACTCACTGTAGATCTGACATACCACCTGGAACATAAGAGCCAATATTTTTCAAAGCTCATTACATGTTTTTATTCTGCTTGCTGTCAGTAGCAATAAAGGATTAGTTTGAGTGCAATTCATACTGATAAAGACAGTGAAGGATGTTTAAAGTGATATCAGGAGGTGGTAAAAGTAACAAAACCAGATGTCACAGTAAAACTCTTTTCTGTGTGTAGGTATAAGTACGTATGTTCATTCTGACAAATGTTGTCTTGACAGTTTTTTAAATGTATAGGTAAATCTCCCACATCCCATCTTTCTGCCTGTTTGTTGCAAACTGGTTGACAGAGGTGACAGATCGAAGTCCTAATTATGTGTCTGACAACAATCAGATCAAAACAATGCTCCATGGTGCATCACGTGTAGTGACTTTTTCTTTCTGCTGGGGAAGTGGATCCAGTGGCTTGAAACATATTCATAAGTAACTCACTGAGGGACAACTGAAGAATTATTATCAGCAGCACAGTATATTAATTCTAGTAAAATGGGTTAAAACATGTAAAAACTAATATGACCATATAAGACTGTCTTATATAACTGTGTTTTTTCTGAAGTACCCTCCAGCCAGGCAGTGAATACAGTGAATGCTTTGTGGCTCAGTGCGCTCTGCTCTCATATATATTTCCTTATATTTACTAGTGTGTATGAGTCAATGGTGACTGCTTCTCACTGTGATTCTGATGGTCTGTCCACTGTATTTGCAGAGGTTGAGTGTCTGTGCATTCTTTCTTATGCTTTTTATCTTCTGTATTCTCCAATCCCAGAGGATCCATGTCATCACTTCATGTACAGTAATGAGACCGACACATGGTCGGGATGGATACTCTTTTGATTGGTGAGGATTTAAAGAGAGACTTAATGACAGGAGTAAATCTGGACTAAGGGGTCAAGTAGGTCTCACAGATGAGTGCAGTAAGACTGTGTGAAGCACGGCTTGGTGAAATGATAGCCCATCACCTTCTAAACATGAGATAGATATTTGGAAAAGCCTGACAGAAACAATATTTATAAATAACAATATTTATCATGCCATTGAGTCAATCTTGCGTCGATGATGGAACCTTCTAAAATTGAGGGAATTATTTTTCTGTTAGAAGACTGTAAAGATAAAATGATTAACATTTCATGTTTTTGAATGAATCCGTTGTGGATTTCTAACAAATATTCTCCATAAAAGACAAATGATTTTTGCACATTTTGATTTTGCTTTTTCTTTGCTCAGTGGCATTAAGTGGTGCCACAATAATTTATTTGTTTTTTACGGTTGGCTTCCATTAAAGGTAAAAACATGAGAGTAATGATTTTTTAATTAATGTTCCTGATAATATGTAAATGAAGGAGCAGCCAGATACTTTTGTCTCTCCAAATAAATCCTTTTCAGCGTGTCTAATTACATAATTTCTCATTTGCAATAGTCTCAGAAAGGAATGAGAAGATATATGCATATATCTCTGCTTGTCTCTGTGCGATAAAAGATGACTTGGTGCTATATTTTCCAGATTGATTTGCAGCCAGAACAATTTTAAATTATTGAAAACCAAAAATGCCATCTGCTGAACATTGGCAAATTCTATCAGTGGGTCATTGGGTCCATTAATTTGTAGATATGCCATCACACTTATCAAACCTGGCTCCTCATATTTTGCTGTCATTACACATCGAGATGCAGTTGGCTTCTTTAAGCTCGCTCTACTGCAGATTTAACTGTTCAGCCGAGCTCCTTTCATTATCAGCTGCACTCAAATATCTCGGATCTGGGCTGTGCTCAGAAGAGATTCAGCCTGCCTACTCGTTTACATCAGTTCACATCAGCGTTCGCTTTGCTTGCTTACTGGATGCTACCACGGAGGATCCAATGTTAAAAGGCTCATTATATACACCTAACCTTTGTCATTGTTGTTTAATATTCTATTTATCATTACTCATTTTTAAGGAAATATTCTCATTCTCCAGACATCTTTGCATTGAATTTAAATGTGTTTTCTGCTATAACAGCTTCAAGGATTCTCTGGCTTTGTTTTGCATCCTGTCTGCCACAGGCTCAGTGGAACGGCTTGACGGGACAAATAATAATAAACAAGACAGACGGCCTGCGGAAAGAATTCGATTTGGATGTTATCAGCTTAAAGGAAGACGGCTTGGAAAAGGTGAACTATCTGACCTGTATCTGTGTTGTCAGTGGATGCTGTTAGTTTGGATATTCAAGTGGAGCCGGGTGGAGTGGGAAAACCATTTTCAAACAGCAGTGTTGCTGCAGTAGGAAAATCTGCACATTTGAGCTACAAATTAAAGGACTCTAAAGGCCTTTTAATACCTCAAAAAATAAAAAAAAACTACAGCAAAGGAAATGAACAAGTCAGACAACAGTACACAAAGTTGTTGTCCCACATGATGTCGGAGGGGATTTTCCTGAGAGCTGTAAAGCTTTTTTTAATGTCCTTTCTTTCTTAATGTCAGCCTTATGATAGTAGAAGTTGAAACTTTGGATGCAAAATATATTAATTTATAATTAAATAACTGGAGGAGTTACTGTTTCCACATATAAATCTAACTCAGCATCATCTTTTACTGTTTTTATTCTTCTAAGTTCAGGGCCCTGTGATTGAAATGCTTTCTCTTTATTATTTTTGCAAGACAATCGCAGGCAACCGCCTGAATAAAGTGTGGAAAAAGGTCTGTGCCTTGGCTGCCCTGGCAGACCAAAGGAATGCCAAAATGTTTTATGACTTTACCTGCTGCCCTTTGTGATGTCCCCTCATAAAAAAACCAAAACAAAACATTTTAGGGGCTGACAGGATGAAATGTTGACAACATTTCTGCACTGGAAGTGTCTGTTCAAGATTTTGTATTGTATTTTCCTTACTCTCCCATCCTCTCCTGTTTATCCTTCCACTATCTTCTCACTAGTGTCTTGTTCCTTGCCCTTATGTCCATTCATTACCTTGATCGCACAAAGATGTGGATTTTGACCCCCACTTGGTGTGTTTAATTGGACATTCTATGGTTGACAGATTGGTGTGTGGAACTCCCAAATAGGCCTTAATTTAACAGAAAGCAGTAAGGACTCATCCACAAATGTGACAGACTCTATGGCCAACAGAACCCTCATTGTCACAACTATTCTGGTATGAAATGAAATAAAATCTTTATCAGACAAATATCTTGATTAAACAATAAAGTTTATAATATGCTTATGCTTGCTCTGGAGGGCATTGTTGGCTTTCTATCTGTAAAGCACTTTGAAATGTCTTCAGATGTGATTAAGTGCTATATAAATAAAAGTTGCTGATTGATAATACCCTTATTCCAGGAAAATCCTTATGTCATGTATAAGAAATCTGATAAACCGCTGTATGGAAATGATCGATTTGAGGGCTACTGCCTGGACCTGCTCAAAGAGCTCTCCAACATCTTGGGCTTCTCCTATGAGGTGAAGCTGGTGTCAGATGGCAAATATGGAGCTCAGAATGACAAAGGGGAGTGGAACGGCATGGTGCGAGAACTTATTGATCATGTGAGTATCAATCTACATCATAACTGAGATATCCAATTTATCCAATATATCCAAGTGATCAGCGGACGTCTGTGTTCTTTGCTGTGGCTCTGCTCAATGCTTCTAACATGTTGTAGGTGGCTGACCTCGCAGTGGCTCCTCTCACCATCACTTATGTGAGAGAAAAGGTGATAGATTTCTCCAAACCCTTCATGACTCTGGGAATCAGCATCCTTTACCACAAACCGAATGGCACCAATCCAGGGGTGTTCTCTTTTCTCAACCCGTTGTCTCCTGATATCTGGATGTACGTCCTGCTGGCGTGCCTTGGTGTCAGTTGTGTGCTGTTTGTAATTGCCAGGTAATAAGTGAAGCAACTTGATTTGTTAAACCACTCAATAATGTAGTCTCTACAAATTCAACTTGCTACCTGGTTTAGATGATTAGTTGTGTCTGTTTGATTCTTCCCCTTCAGGTTCACACCTTATGAGTGGTACAACCCTCATCCTTGCAACCCAGACTCAGATGTGGTTGAAAACAATTTTACTCTAATAAACAGTGTCTGGTTTGGAGTTGGAGCACTTATGCAGCAAGGTAAAATTATTCCAATTCAAAATGTACGGTGTTTTCATGCTGTTTTCAAATATGAGGTCACATTTCATACTTGAAGTTTCCTGTTGGTGTAACAACTTCGGTCATCTTCTTTCAAAGAATGTATGAAACATGTTTCTCATGTGGCACCTTGTTGTTTGCATGCTGTAGCTTCCATTACCTCACGATGTATTTGTTTTAGAATTCTTAACTTGTATCTTGTACCATGTGTTGTTATCTTGAAGGATCTGAGCTGATGCCGAAGGCCCTCTCCACAAGGATAGTTGGTGGAATATGGTGGTTCTTTACATTGATCATAATCTCCTCATACACTGCCAACCTGGCTGCCTTCCTCACCGTGGAGAGAATGGATTCGCCGATCGACTCAGCAGATGACTTGGCCAAGCAAACCAAAATAGAATATGGTGCTGTGAGAGACGGCTCCACCATGACCTTTTTTAAGGTAATCTAGTTTCCTCTGCACCTACAAAGATTAGGATTCATTGCCTTTATGTGAAACAGAACCCGATTTATCTGAATGTGGGGAGAAAATGGAATAAGCCTGTCAGCTGATGTTTTTTAAATACTGTTAGTTTTAAAATATCATAAACCACCAACCACCAAATGGTTTATGATATTTATGACAAAGTGTCGTCATGATCTGTTTTGTGCCATCTCTGTGTTGTTGTTTGCTGTGTTTATTGCTGTAAAACATGTCACAAATTTTGATAAATCCCTATTCTGATTGAACAGAAATCAAAGATCTCAACTTATGAGAAAATGTGGGCATTCATGAGCAGCAGAAAAAACACGGCTTTGGTGAAAAATAACCGCGAGGGCATTCAGAGGGTTCTCACCACAGACTATGCTCTCCTGATGGAGTCAACAAGCATTGAGTACATCAGCCAGCGTAACTGTAACCTCACACAGATTGGAGGCTTGATAGATTCAAAGGGCTACGGAGTGGGAACCCCAATTGGTAAGAAAAACAAGACAAGAATTCTAACCAAAATGTAAACGTGTTAATAGTGTTCATCCCACTGCTGTGTTTCTGCCATAGGCTCGCCTCACAGAGACAAGGTCACCATTGCCATCTTGCAGCTTCAGGAGGAAGGGAAACTCCACATGATGAAGGAGAAGTGGTGGCGAGGGAATGGCTGCCCAGAGGAGGACAGCAAAGAAGCGAGTGCTTTGGGTGTCGAGAACATAGGGGGAATTTTTATTGTGCTGGCAGCCGGACTGGTCTTGTCAGTTTTTGTAGCGATTGGAGAATTTATTTACAAATCCAGAAAAAACTTGGATATTGAGGAGGTGAGTGTTGGTCAGTGCGAGTGGCACAACAAGTACTGATACACTTGAAGACTTGGAAACTGTTGTGAACCTCTTACTTTTGTGTTGTCACTTGTCTTCAGCACTACACTAACTGGGCCAACAAAATGCTAAGTGTGTTGAACTGCACTGTCAATCCAAATGGAATTACCTTTTAATACTGAGTGTAGTGTTTTCAGTAGTTTTATTGTAGAGCACATGAACATTTTAGTCTTAACTGGATGAATGCATTTGAACCCCTTACCATGATGACATGTTTGTTGATTTCTTACTTTTTGACACTTAACCATCTTGGCCTTGCTGTTTTATTTTTTGCCTGTTTTTTTTGCAAATACTGTAATATCCTAAGACATAGTATGAAAACAAACATTGTTCTCATGCCATCATGAGGTTGAAATGATGGTAAGTGGTATTTCTAGGCATATAGTAGCAGGCTTGAGTGATGTTTGCATTTCTACATTTATAGTGCACAGATTTTTTTTCAAGACACCACTTCACACTATTTTTGTATGTACTCCAAATGTACATTTTTTATTTATTATATTATGGTTGTTTTTGATTGTTCATGAATGAGTGCTCCCTCAAGATTTTATTCAAGTCACTTAACACCCAGGCATTCAGTTGCTGATTGTCCAGACTTATTTTGCTTTTTGCATCATATGAACTTCACACATATGCATGTGTAATTTTTGTCACGTTAGAACTGTTTCCGAGTGACTAAAGTTATGTCAGAACATTATATTCATTTACATTTCATTTGCAGTTGCTTGGTTTCGATTGTTAACATTCTCTGCACTCAGCTTTTCCTGGATGGAGATACTGTCACTTTCTTTTGAAATATTTTGGTTCATCAATCCCAAAATTCTTTTGCATTTTAGACATTTGATTGCTGGGACACCTTTTGAGTTCCATTAATGTGTAATAGTCACTTCTGGAGATCTGAGTAGGGTTTGTATATCACTAAGGTCTTATTTTTGACTCACAAATGTTGCTTGCATTAAACACGCAGTTTGTCATTCCTGCTGCTAAGTGTCTGTCAATCCAACCAATGAAACATAGTTTGAATCACTGGGACCATGAGACCATTTGTTCTCATTTATAAACAACTACCACTATTAGTTCAATCATGAGATATTCATGGTTGAACTGATACTTTTAAGTTTTATTTGTGTTGCATTTACTCACATTTGATGACCTTTCCTTCTTACATTTCTCCTGGAAGTCAAAGTGCCACGAGTGATAATTCTTGATGGGTTTTGATATTTCACTTTGTAAATACAGTACACAACTCTTCCACAATTATGCTTAGACAGTTGTATGCAGAAATGTGAATGCAATATTTTTAAGAGAGTCAACTGACTTTTTAGTATACTTTTTAAAATTTATAAATTCATTTTCATTCATAAGTGTAAAACACTTAATCCAGCTGCAATCCAGCTCTGACATACTGCATAATACACAGCAATCAGTCCTAATACAGTGAAAATGATGGCGGTGAAGCAGAAGGTCACGCTGGGTATCATGTTTGCTGAAGACACATGGAACAGACCAGATAATAGCTCCATATGTCCCTGAAATCCTTTTGACAGCTTTCAGGTCTGATCAGACAAATATTCACCTCTGTGGCCTGAAAGTAGCACCTTCATTAGGTAGTGGATAATCAAAAACGCCTGGTTTCAAGGTACACAGACTCCATTGTACAAAGTAATAAATAATGCAGATGGAATGAAATTGTTCCTCCCCCAAGTCTGAGTGGTAACACAGAGATGTACTTGTTTTGTCTCATCATTATCGGATCACACTGAAGAAGATATGATGTAAGGGCAGGTCAAAAATGTTAAGCTTATTACTGAGAACAGTTGATGAGATTCACAAATAAGACTCTTAACCTCAATTTGTAATCACTGTTTTAAAATAGGGATGTTTATCTAATGATAAAATCCAACACTGATATTATGCATGTATTTTATTAGAATACATACATGGAACAAACAGACTGTGCCTATTAGATGCTGATTTTTTTTTCATCAAGTGATAATTATGGACATGAGATGCTCCATCACTACAGGTCAAATGCCTGATCAAACATCAGGATATGACTTTTTTGCAAAGATGAAGGCTTCCTGCAAACTTTGGCTATTATTTTTTCTTTTTTTTAAGTTGCTGAGTTGAAAAATAATTGACAGCTCAATCACATTATCAAAGCACTGCAGTTAATTAAAAAAGCATGTACGCAAAACTGTGGCCATCAATCTTGGTTTTCTGGTTTGCTCATGACACGAACAATTCTGTGACTGATCTCCGTGACTGATCGAATACTCGTTCACTGATATTGTGTGACTTCTTGACAAGTTATAGTTTTGAGGCACTTCTGAAAGTGCTGCAAATACAACTCAGTGAGGACTGTTACAAGAAGAAAACAAGTGTGAATGTAATCCATCACCGTGCAACCAGCTGTTTGTTAATCTGATGGTTGCAGAGCAGGGTGCTAGCTGTCGAGGGTCAACATACCCCCTAGTTTCTCTCATTTCTCTGGGAGATTACAGTATTTTGGTCGTGGTTTCTATAATCCTGTCAATGGTATATACCCCCTTCTCAGCACTACCCCCAAACTGAAGTTCATAATGACTGCTGCTTATAATTGGAATACAGTAGCTCAACAGCTTAGAACATTTACATTGTGCTGCCAGAGGGTCACGAACCTTATGTTGTGATTGATTATACAAGCAATGTTGTCTTCCTCTAGCGTTTTTGACCCCTGCTAGAGAAACTTCAATCCAATATGGATGTCCACTTCTTTATTCAGCATTCAAGACTTGTAGCACAGCAGAGGTCACTGTTCTTATTTACATGAGATATCATGTTTTCCTGTTGTTGAAAACATGATATCCCATCTCAGTCTGGTGTTGACTGAGGTGAAAAATATATATAGAATTTTGGATTCATGTGTGTCTTTTCAGAAGTCAAGTGTGTTTATGGGAAATCATTTCAGTGAGAACTTATTTTAATGACCACAATTCTTTAACTATCGATGCTTGTTTAACGAGATGCTGATTTTGTATCTGTAGCACTAAATTATTCAGTCAGGGGGCGCCTGCAGCAGAAGCCCAGTCTGCCCATCTGCCACATTGAATCACATTTGTCATTTTATTAGCATATATTTCCCATGCTTTAGCAATTTAGCAAGCAAGCTAACTTCCAGATGTTTTAATTTCTAATGCTTGTTTTGCTCCTTGCTTCATGTTTCCTAATCCTTGCTGCTTAAATACTGTTGAGTCTGTCAGAGGATAATGCTGAAAATCCATATGAAAACAAGGTAAAATGCATATTTAAATCCTTTTAAAATAATGAAATCATGCATTATGCAACAAATTAAAGACAAATAGAAAGAACTGGTTACTTTATTTAAAATAACCTCTAACGGCTGATACAAGGTTTCACTCTGATTAAAAAAAATACTTCAATGAAAAGAAAAAATAGAGAAGAGGGATGTGGAGAGTAATGACTGAAAAAAAAGAGAGATCATCCAGATTTTTTGTTGGAAAAAAGGAATATAGGCTATGACACAGGAGATATGTGAAAACAGATACAGAGTTCAAGGGAGCTTTGCATTAATCTTGTGTTGTAATGACAGTGAAGGTTTTGGTATTCTGATGAATTCCAGGATTGGGCTTAAACTGCTTTCATTTTGTTTGCTGGTCTTTAATCTTCTAACCCTGCGTTCTTAATCAGAACTCAGAGCAGGTTTTTAATCTCCCATGAATGAGGCCACAGATTACGTGCCTCTGACCTTGTCATGCTGCACAGCTGCTTCCTCCCCAAATCAAGTTTCTCTTCCTGTGTAGTTTGCAAAAGAGGATAATCTTACGTTTTGAGCTACAATTCTCAAAAATCCAAACAGCGTAAGACACAAATATTGGAGGAAAGACCCTAATTTTTAAATAAAGAATTTTAAAAGTGGGCCGAACAAATTCATACCACTTTTGTGTTTGAAAGTGAGTCCAGCTTTAGCAAATATCAATTTGAGGATTTTCTTCAGATGTGTGTCATGGTAGTTCAGGGCAATCAGAGTTCATTTTACCTCAAGAAAGTAGTGCATCCCTGGGATGCACTGCAACAAAAATGTTTGCATCCCAGCGTTTATGCATCCCAAAAGTAATACCAGAGTATACGGTAAAAGCCATATGTAAGGATTGAGTTTAGCCATTAGTACAATATAAAAACTAAACTAACTGTTCATTTTGATGATATTATTAATAATGTCATAACTGTTTATTAAGTAAAAAGAAAAAAATAAATAAATTACATATTATTTTTATAAAAATGTTAAAGCCTGGTAGTTATTCTTTAAAAAAAGTTTTAGAAATATTGTGTCAGAGTAAATTATTTGAGCATAAAGAACTAACCTCTTTACATTTGTTACGTCTGTTGACTCGTCTGTAAGGATGCTTAATACCGGAGATGCCTAAATTTTTTCTATTAACTTAGCAACTTTGGCCAAACTATCCAAAAGTAGGCTTTCAGTGACGTACGAGTCATAATCCATGTTTTGTTGTTAAAGGAGATCCACATCAGGTACACCAATGCCATGCATAAGTTCAATGATAGTTTTAAACTTGTTGAAGGGTTTATCTTCAGTAGTCATCCATTTCAAAACCTTAAAAAATGTTATGTGCATAACATTGATTTGATTGTGTTGTGTGCATACCTCACAACACATGTACAGTAACTTTTTCCATAGCTATCAACGTGCCTCACCCATGGAAACAATCGCGTCCATTGGTGTACAAATGCTCGGATTTTGCTGGTTTTTGCTTGTCTTCTTCTCCCTCTTCATTCTTACTGTCCACAGAAATATCTGTCTCTTTGTCTTCATAAATTTTTGATTGATTTTTATCCAAAAAAGCACTGATTGTCATTTGTTTCTTTTCGGAGGCATGGTGATACTACAAGCAAACCTCGGTTTCCGACCACAATTCGTTGCGAAAGGCTGTTCGAATACCAATTTGTTCAAATTCCAACTACATTTTTCACATTACAAATAATGTAAATGGTCTTAATCCATTCCAAGAAAAACTACCTTTTTTCAACATGTTATTTCATAATGTCATTTATTTATCAAATTGTATAGTAATGAAACATATCAAAGAAATGTAAAAGAAAGAAGCAAACACGAGAAAGAAAGAAAAAAAACATCAACATAATCAGGTTAACCTACTTTACAAGTTAACATTGTCTTTTAGACAGAAGTTTACGGTACCGTAACTCGTACCAACGGCAATGGAACGCAAATTAAGTGAAAAATTACTGAGTACAGTAAACTAAAATAAAATGCACATTCACGTTTTCTCTCGACTTTTCTTGCCTTTTCTCGTGCTTGGAAGCGAGAAATAATAATAATAATATAGATTTATATAGCGCTTTTCTGGACACTCAAAGATGCTTTACATTGGATCCATTATTCATTCACTCCTCATTCATACTTGGTGATGGTAACTACGAATGTAGCAACAGCTGCAGACCGACGGAGGCGTGGATGCCAATCTGCGCCTACGGCCCCACCGATCGCTTGCGTAACAACCACACACATTCACACACCAGCGAGTGCCCCACTGGAGGCAAGGAGAGTAAAGTGTCTTGCCCAAGCACAGAACGACAAATGACTCAGCCAGAGCGGGAATCGAACCGTCGATCTTAAATCATTGGACGACCCGTGATACCACTGATCCACGGTCGCCCCAAAAAGTTGTTTGTTTCGCGTTCGACTTCCAAATTTTGTTCAACTTCTAAGACAAAAAAATTCAAATTTTTTTGAAGCAACACGAGACATAATGGTGATTTCCGGGTTCAAAATTTAAGTGGAGAAATGGATAAATTGTGAATATTTTTTGTTGAATGGAAGTGCATTTTTCCCAATATTATATCGCGGAAAAAGGTAGCATCCATTTTTTTAAATTGTAAGCATTTAAAGCTTGCGTCCCTGGGATGCACGCTGTCTGACGATTGTGCGTCCCCGTCAAAAATTGTGTCAATGACGCGAGGACGCACGCAAACAAGAACACTGGGCAATGATATGTTATCATTTAATCCTTTTGACTTTTTTTAGAAGGAGCAACACATGTTGAGTTTGTCAATGTTCGGAATGTCAGTGTAAGTTGACTTCATATTATAGACACAGACATGTACACTCTAAAATGTGAGAAGTTGAGCTTACTTAAAAGAATTCAGGAAACAGATTGCACTAAAAAAGGTAGGTAAATATAACTAGCAATCTGAAGTTAAATTTACTACATATCTAGGTAGGTTAAATTCAAATCTAGTTACATTTACTTAATTCTGTAGTTATTTAAATTTAAGAATAGCAAGAATATAAAAGAATAATAAACTTGACCTGAGTATTACCAACTTAAGTAAGCCTAAACTTAAAATAGTTGCTGCTAGTTGCTGATTTCAGTGTGCTGTATGCAATATTTACAAATCAGACTGAAAAAATCATGTCCATAATCCCCAAGGAAAAATGGAAGACATACAGGACACCAGTCCTCAAGGCCTTGACATCATAGGTCTATAATTGGGAAAAAGAGTGAAATAAGGAAAATCATTTTCTGAAGAAACTGCATCACATTTTTCCAAATTAAGTTATTTAAAGGAATACATTGCACCCTCGTTCCTCGCGGTGAATGCGTTCCAGGAACCACACGCAATAAACATATTCCGTGATAGAGCGCCAAACTATTTATCTTATTATTTACGGTAATTTAAACGTTCATGACCCTCCCCATACTGATATCAAACCACTTTCTATCTGTATTGCCTTTTCCACACTCTTATTGACTGTTTAAAGCACTTTTGTGTCTCACGTAAGTCAGAAACTTACGGTACGAGTGCACTTCCAGATGCCGTCATCCACCAGAATGCACATGGGTATCACGTGGCTGCCGACCAAAAATCCGCGATGAGGTGAAGTCGTGAGCGTTGATGCGCGAATACACGAGGGCACACTATAGTTTGATATGATCGGAAAGGTATTTGCTTGTCTTGCTGAGTTGGAATATAACATCAGTATCACTTTCATGTCTGTACGGCAAACATGTGCCATTGTCAGTAGCTGGTTAGCAGGGTATTTGTGTGTGTGGAAAGTAGAACATTGTCAGAAAGGAATAACTCCCACTTTCCTGCAAGTTTTCCCTGCAAGAATACAGGGGGGGCGGCAGTGGCTCAGTGGTAAAGCGGGCGGTAGAGCGGGTCGTCCTATGATTTAAGATCGGCGGTTCGATTCCCGCTCCCGCCCCCCCAAAAATACCCGGAGGTGAGCTAACAGTGGGAGGTGTCAGCTCATCTCCGGAGCACTGCCGAGGCACCCTTGAGCAAGGTGCCGTCCCCTTTACAAATTGCTCATTTGAGGCGCACCAAGAAGGAGCTGCCTGCCACTCTACCTCCCCTGCATGCCTACAGGCCCCTTTGTGTGTGTGTGTGTGATACAGGGGCCTGTACTCACAAATATGTATGCATGCGTTTGTAATCAGTAGCTAGAGTGTGCTTTCTTAATTTCCCTTCGGGGATCAAACCAGTATATAAAATTAAAAAAAAAAAAATTAAAAAGAATAGAAGGAGTGTTTACCCTTGTTTCAACCTGGTAAAGAATCTCCTTAAGTGTCTTACAAATTATTCCAGTTTTAGATTTTAAGATCTCAAGGAAATGAGGGGAATGGTGGACCAAGGACTCAAATAAGCCTTGTTCAAGATCTTCACTTGCCACTCCTTGAATTCTGCAAAGATCTTTTAGTCTGGCCTTTAACCTACAAATCAAGTTTATTCCATATTGATATTTCATTTAGTATCTTATATGGGATTTTAATGTTTGATCAATATGGGAAAAAGCCATTTTAATGTCATTCGGAATTCATTGTTCCTCCAGAAATACATGGTATTATGTAGAATATCATGCTGTCTTTAATGGTGTCCCAACAAGTGCCCTTCAGAGGAAACACTTTTCTCCAAGCACTCCTCCTCCTCCTCTTCCTTTTGGCTTTTCCCTTCAGGGGTCGCCACAGGAAATCAATTGCCTCCATCTAACCCTGTCTTCTGCATCCTCTTCTCTCACACCAGCTACCTTCATGTCCTCTTTCACTACATCCATAAGCCTCCTCTTTGGTCTTCCTCTAGGCCTTCTGTCTGGCAGTTCAAAACTCAGCATCCTTCTACCAATATATTCACTATCTCCCCTCTGGACATGTCCAAACCATTTCAGTCTGACCTCTCTGACTTTATCTCCAAAACCCCTAACATGTGCTGTCCCTCTGATGTACTCATTCCTGATCCTATCCTTCCTGGTCACTCTCAGAGAACCTCAGCATCTTCATCTCTGCTACCTATGCAATTTCCTCCGGGATTAATAAAGTATCTATCTATCTATCTATCTATCTATCTATCCAGCTGTCTCCTGTCTTTTCCTCAGTGACACTGTCTCTAGACCAAAGAACATCGCTGGTCTCACCACAGTTTTCTCCACCTTTCCTTTCATTTTAGCTGAAAACTCTTCTATCACACCTAACACTTTTGTCCAAGCACTAATTTATCATAAATATTGATTCTCAGATTAAACACAAACATAAGAATTGCTTTGGACTGTTACAGGTCCTGCAGCAAGTTTCTTTTGATACACCATCTTGGGCAGTTTACAGTGGGGAACAAAACTTGTACTCTAAAATTGACATGTAAATAATAATGTACAAGAAGCTGTCTTCAAAATATTGCATTCAATTTACCCTGTTAATGTTGGTCAAACATGCTACAGCTCTTTTTTCACAATGCTCACATGCTTGAACCTGGCAGCACGGCATCCAACTGGTGATTGTATTAGAGAGCATCTTCATACTATCCTCAACCAACAATTCATCCAAAATCAAATAAAGGAACCTTGTAAACAGATGCTGCAAAACATTATCAAATGAATGTCACAAGCCTGTGAAAAAAGAATCTATTGTTCATTGGCAGGTAGCTCATCATACCTTACAGTTAGCGTCTAAGGTTGTGAGGATAGAAAAACAACATCTTCCTCTGCCTTTGATGTTGTGAGGACCCTCTACAACTGTTATTAGTTGCCAGTGTAATTACCACTTTTACCATGAGCATTGTTCCTCGGGAAAATAAGAATGCCCTTTCTGTCACTGCTGCCAAGTGCTACAGTAATTACGTGACAAGACACAAAACAAAGTTGACATGGTTAAGGTACTTTTTACTATATGTAAAAATTTCACAAGTTGTTGGAAAGAAACAGAAACAACGGCACATTTTTATATGTGTGGCTGGTAAAGAGCAAAAAGCATGTTTAGGAATAAACGTAATGAAGCCAACAAATCCAATTGCTTGTTTCTTTTAGCCATATACATTTTGTATGCGTTGGGGGTGGGGGGTGGGTCGGGGTGTATACTGATATGTACAGTGGTTCAACAGCATTTCTGCTCTTCCCAATTGGCTGCCAGCTAAACATGAACGTGCACATAAATAACAACAAACATGCGATTCAATTCTAAAAGAGAACCACAAGTGAGGTTGTACAGACAAATTTAATATAATTAATTTTAAAAAATGTAATTACATTTTAATTACTTTTCATTAATTTTCAACTGGGGATAAGGAAAATGTTTCCATGAGTTTGACCTTTCTTTCTAGCATCTACAGATTTATGAATGCAGCTTAGAGAGACAGATACTTCTGGTTTCCAGTCTCCATTGTTTTCACGACTAACATCATTAGCCTCATCATTGTCTACTTTTAATTAGGAATTCAAACTTCATCCAATCTACAGTCATCTTATTTTTTCACTGGAGTGCTTTAGATCTAATATATCAATAAGCTCTGGCACAACCTTCTTAAATATCCATTTGTTTTGTTGCATGCCCACCAATGACGACTACACAATGATTTTTTTTAAAGTGGAACTTACGGATCAACGAGTACACACATGCAGAAATTAAGTCTTGAGTCAGAAGAAGCAAGTCCGCAGTGCTTAGTGTGGTAAACAGAGCTGTACTTCCATCTATTGGTCAAACTGAGGAAGTGTGTGTTCCTTCATCTTGCTTATTGAAATGAACATTATTTTAGCTGAATCTTTTAATTCTGTCATTCATGAACACATAATAAAAACACTCAAAAAAAGAGGAAGAACTAAATATAAGAAGATGCTGTGTTAATGTGCAACAGTGCATGAGACATGAATATACAAACATCACCTTCATGTTTCTGACTTCACACTATGTAATGCGTAAGGCACGTTTTACAACTCCTTTGTAACACTTCCAGACACTCTGGAACCACGCCTCAAATATTCACAGATTGGCATTCAAATAATGCTGCTGAAAATTTTGATTACATGTAGGAATACTTCACATCTACTGTGAAGGATTCTGATAGTGCTGCACATATTTAATCAGAAGAAATAGCTACAGGATGAAGTAATACAGTACAAAATTAGAATGACAGAAAAAAATTGCATAAAAACAGTGAGACTAATTTCAGGCATAGGACAGTCAGGTTTTAAGCTTCCCTGATGGGAAAAGAAAACGTATCGTTTTCTCTTTTACAAATGATTACATTTTGAAATTTTCGAAAAGATGAAGTTAGCTACTGTGTTTACACAGAGAAATATATTTTACAAATGCAGTGGAGGAAATTTTAATTTCTTTTTCAAAATACTGATATGAGACTGAGATTCACTGAGTGTAATACACAGGAAAATAGATATATTCCAAGAGACTACAGTACATTGTTCATACCCACACAGATGTTGATCAGAGACACAGGGTCTGTGTAGCCATGTTGGGAACTTGAGTCTGGCAGCTCAGTGTTGGCTGAGCATTCTGGCTGCTGGCTCATGTCACACTCTATCTGGGACTCCTTGTCTTTACCTTGGAGGCGAGAAGAGGCGGTGGCTGCTTCGGCTGAAAGTTTGGTGAGAAGCTGCAGGCAGTCCTGATCAGAGCCAGATTCGACGCTCACACTCTTGCATAACCGGCACAGACTCTGCCGCGTCTCCTCCAGGTTCTGCTCCAGCTGGGTTTGTTCCTGCAGCAGACGCTCTTTTTCACTGGTCTGGAGAGTAAAAGACGGGTAACATTTCATTACTTCAGTTCCTAAAGCCTCCAAAGTGAAGAAGAAGTTAAAGAGACACTCAGCAGAGCTTTATATTTAGTCATCAGTCCTCAGTCTTCTCTTCTGTGTTGTCATTCACGCCACTTAACGTTCATTTCTCTGCCTTCATGATTTTATAGTAGCAGATGGGGACTGGCTGCATTTGATAGTTGCCATTTTAATACTATGCTATTATTAAAGTTTGAGTAAAATTGAACAGACCTTCTCTGTGGTGCATTGTAGATGCACATTTTACTCCTTTGACTGTGACCGACATCCAGATGTCCTACAACCTATGTACTTCATTAAAACACTTGGCAGCAAAGGACTATGGTGAATCCTAGCATATTTTAACAGGAAATGCTGTGAAGCACTTTTCTCCTATCAAAAACAAAATAACAATATTTTTCATTGTGGTAAATAACTTTAATGTGGACACGTTCTGCTGGATTTGATGTGTTTCATAATAATAATTTTTAAAAAATTGCGTGACCGATCCTTGGTTTTTCCTGATACTATTTACCTCTTATGTCTAAAATTTTTGAATCATGCTGCCGATTCAGTCAAGATTGCAGCCGTTTATAATGGTCTCCACTAGAGGTCAGTATAGGTTCTTATTTCCTTTCGGCTTTTCCCTTCAGGGGTCGCCACAGTGAATCAGTCTCCATCTAACCCTGTCTTCTGCATCCTCTTCTCTCACACCAACTACATTCATGTCCTCTTTCACTACATCCATAAGCCTCCTCTTTGGTCTTCCTCTAGGCCTCCTGCCTGGCAGTTCAAAACTCAGCATCCTTCTACCAATATATCCACTATCTCTCCTCTGGACATGTCCAAACCATCTCAGTCTGGCCTCTCTGACTTTATCTCCAAAACCTCTAACATGTGCTGTCCCTCTGATGTACTCATTCCTGATCCTATCCTTCCTGGTCACTCTCAAAGAGAACCTCAGCATCTTCATCTCTACTACCTCTAGCTCTGTCTCCTGTCTTTTCCTCAGTGACACTGTCTCTAGGCCAAACAACATCGCTGGTCTCACCCGTTTTGTACACCTTTCCTTTCATTTTAGCTGAAACTCTTCTATCACACATCACACCTGACACTTTCCTCCACCCGTTCCATCCTGCCTGTACACGCTTCTTCACCTCTTTTTCACACTCTCCATTGCTCTGGACTGCTGATCCTAAGTACTTAAAATCCTCCACCTTCTTGATCTCTTCTCCCTGAAACCTCTCTTCCACTTGGATCCGAGCTGTTCAACTACTCTTTCCCATAACTTCATTGTATGGCTCTTCAGCTTTATTCCTCTGTAGTTGCCACAACTCTGCACATCTCCCCTGTTCTTAAAAATGGGCACTAGCACACTTCTCCTCCATTCCTCAGGCATCTTCTCACTATCTAAGATCCTGTTGAACAACCCACTCAGAAACTCAGTGTTTAGCCACCTCTGCTAGACACTTCCATACCTACACAGGTATATCATCAGGACCGAGAGCCATTCCACTCTTCATCCTCTTCAATGCCCTCCTCACATCTTCCTGACTAATCTTTGCTACTTCCTGGTCCACAACAGCCACCTCAGTCTTTCTCTCTCATTTTCCTTGTTCATCAACTCTTCAAAGTACTCTTTCCATCTTCCATCACACTACTGCCACCTGTCAATACACTTCCATCCCTATCCTTAATCCCCCTAACCTGCTGCATGTCCTTCCCATCTCTGTCTCGCCAACCTGTATAGTCTCTCCCTCCTTGATTACATTAGCTGTATTTGTCCAGTCATCTGGAAGCACCTCCTACCACCCAGAGCCTGTCTTAACTTCTTCCTAAAAGTCATACAACGCTCTTGTTTTTCAGCTTCCACCATTTCGTCCTCTGCTCTGCCTTTGCCCTCTTCATCTTCCTTACCAACAGAGTCATCCTGCACACCACCATCCTATGCTGTTTGGCTACACTCTCACCTACCACTACTTTGCAGTCACTGATCTCCTTCAGATTACACCGTCTACCCAAGATGTAGTCTACCTGTGTGCTCCTACCTCCACTCTTATAGGTTTATGCCCACAAAAATGAATTGTGAACTCACAGTATGCTTACAAAAATAGAGTGCAGCACATAGACAAGACTTACTAATCTTTTGATTTCACATTCTAGATGGCGAATGCCTTCTAGCTTCCTCTTTCTGCAGCGCTGTGCAGCAACACGATTTTTGCTTCTTCTGCGGATGTCATGGACAAACTCCAGCTGAACTGGATTCAGGTGATTTTTTCTCAGAAGCTGCTGAAAGGCACTTCGGCTCAGTGCAGAGATCTGCGCCACTGGGAATGGGAGCTGCATCTGTAAAATAAGGTACAAGATTTATTTTTACTTCATGGACTTGACATCTTCAATAATAACTAGAACCAAGGCAGTCACACATGGCAACATCCCGCGACACCCCTGAATTCAAATTTTTACCCTGACCTACTTGCATAGGTCAAAGCAGTAGCTTTGGAATGGTTGTGAACGCATTTGGTTGACAAACAAACGGACGAACAAACACACAAATAATGACAATTAAAACACATCACCGCTTTGAAGAGGGATGTAAATAATCAAACAACAGCGGTGAATTGAAGATTTATACGATCTGGAATGAAACAAGAGTGATCTGAATCATAATGACCTCTGCTGCTCTTCTGTTGTTGGCCTCAGTATCCCCATCTGTGTCCAGATCCGAGTCATCCCCAGAGTTGAATGAGGAAGACATGTAGGGGCTCTTCTCTGACTGGGACAGGCTGTCACTGAGAGGAGCCATGTCATTACCTGTCTCAAGGCCCTTTAGGAAGGGACAGTCTCCTACACTGGAGCTCAGATCCAGCTGCTTAAGACAATGAAAGTCTGATGTTTTTGGTGGTTTGTTTTGTTCCATTTGATCCAGGGGGAGAGGCTGAGCCTGAGACAGATTGGACCAAAATCCCAAAATATTTGCCATATGTTCAGCCACCTCTCTCTCCACACTGCTCCTCTCACTTTTTCCCTCTTCTTGGCTTCGAACATTTAGTGTAGGAACTGAGAGATCACTTGTCATCCTCTGTTTGAGCCCATCCTCACTCTGCACAAATAACTGACTGCAATCTCCTGCCCCCGATGTGACGAGTGGACATGAACCAGGGCTACAGCTGGCTTTGGCATCAAGCATCTCATCGGTTGTTTCAACATTGCTGGCTGCTGGCTCGATGAGCTCTGGTGGATTCATATTCCCTGAGGTCGACAGCTCACAGTGTAAGCCACAGTTTGCCAGAGTCATCTCACTTTGATGACATACTCCTCCTATCTGTAGAATGTCTCTTTCACAAAACTGAGAAGGATGTTCGGCTTTGTCTGAGTCCGGACACGGCAAAGACAACATGGGACACACCTCATTTGTTGACAACTCCAGAGATAAGGGGGCCATTTGTGGTCCACAGTTCTCCAAACAGAGGCCTTCTTCTCTGCTGCATGTCTGAGCCTGTGCCCTCTGAGGACACTGCGATGCAAACTCTGTTCGATCATCACCTCTAGAAGGCAATGAGCTTTGTGACTCCAACGCTTTCAGTTGGTTGTTTTGTTGACCAGAGCCGACGCTGACACCGGGGTCTCGGCTCTGACTGCAGGCGCTACGCCTGACCTCCTGTGACATTTGTTTGCCTTCAGAAAACTTTGGGATGAGGAAATCAAAGCATGCTGACTCCAAGTTATGAAATCCTAAAAACTCAGCACTTCTGTGAATGGCATGAATGTTTTCTTTGGTGAAGGGCAGCTTTGATGTGTAGGCAAATTGAAGTAAAGGTTCAAACCCTTCAATGCTCACCTGTGGGTTAAAAGAGAGATAGAAAATGATTGAGGAGAAATAACTTCTTCAGCTTCAAAAACACAAAATAATAGATGAACTGCCAAGAAAATAAAATAAAGAACAAAGCATCAAGATCTGTAGGAATGTCCTAAAGTGACTTGTAGTTTAATAAAACTGCAATTTAACTGTTTCACAACAATCTAACACAAATGCTACAAAAGAAGTCATCTAAAATACAATAAGCTTAACAAACCATGTCATTCTCTCTGGGGTTGAAGACTCCTTTCTTTTTTTTTCACAGGTGTCACGATGCAAACGCACACAAAGGTATGAATCACAATGGAATGACTTCAAACTAGACCAAAAGTCTCAACAACCATCTACTAAAACAACATTTGCACCGTCTCCATTTCTAATGTCATGTCTTTAAGAAAAACTTTCTATTCCATGTGATTAATAACCATTTATAGTCTTGTGCTCTGACTGTGCAGGTATCACAGCTTTCTAAAGCCCCTTTCATGCATTGATACTCTTTAATTGTCCAGACATAAGCCAGAGGAGCAAAGTTTATAAAAAAATTGTCCTAGTCGTTTGGCTCAGACATTACATAGTTTACCTTGCCAGCTCCCTAAAATGAAGTCAGTGTAATGTGCAGTTTAAGTACTGCTGAGCCAATGCCATCAGGAACTTCATGGCTTCAAATCACTGATGCTGATTCATTGAATCAAAGCTTTGTTTAATCCGTACACTACTAAGAACACATTGTGTTTTGCCAGCATGATACTGACTTGAGCTGATCCTCTTGCTGAGCAGCAGGACACTGACCTCGTCCGGCAAGGTGATGACAGGATTTGGACTGGTGACACTGGTAACCTTGCTGTGAAAGTACACACTGCAGGAAGCCAATACAGAGCGATGGGCCCGAAAACTCCTGTTTCCCACCACCACAGTCACATCGCAAAGGACGTCCTGCAGCCTCTGGTCGTTGAGACACTGGAGGACATGGGTGCTGTGCACTGCAGACTGAAAGGTGAACACTGACGTGCGAGAAGCTTGACCTAACATGGTTCTGACCAAGTCAACCTGTGTGACAAAGGAAAGAAACAAGATAAAATACCATCATTTGTCTAAATACCTTGAGTGGGAGGTTTACAGCTAAAAAATATTGGCAGGGAATTTTTTAATTGGTACAAGGTTTGATAATGGAAAAATAAGTTATTTTTGAATAACTGATTAACAAGAAAAATGACAATTTCTAAATATTCATCCTCTCTCACCTTCCTTTCGTCCAAAAATGCCTTTTGCTGCTGTTTATTTCTGGGCTAACATCGAGTCCACAGCCAACAGAGTAGCAGCACATGCAGCAGCAATAATTTCAGGGGTTTAAAATCTGGACCAGGTCTTGTTCAAGAATTCACTTTATCTTGACTTCGATTCTGGATCAGATTTTCACAAATGGGTCAAAGAATCTTAAATCTTTGGAATTATGAAAACTTTATTTGAAAACTGTGAAAAAACTAGAGATGTTGCTGCAGCCATGTGATGATGCAACATGACCTTTGATGAATGAAATTCATTTGGTTCATTGCAGAAGTCCATGGCTCTTTGTTTCATTTTTGATCTTCATGAATATGCTATTTAAAAAAGAAAAAAGTAGTAATCTGAAGTTATTTAATTAAAAAAAACAACCAAACTAACAGTTTCATATATTGGTCTATAAGTTTGTTTTTTTTCTAAACACATTCATGATGTGCTCTCCCTGTTCCTCAAACTGTTCAAGAAGCTCTCCCTGTATCCGTCAGCGGTTTCTTCCTCAGTTCCACCAAAACCTGTGAAGAGGCCTGCCTTACAAATTTCACAATACAGTCATGAGTGAACCGTTTATACGACAGAAAGACATTCCTTGTCAAGTCTCAGACAGTCAGCCTGCGCCCTGTCTTGTAACCATGGCATCTCAGCCCTGTTGGTTTCATGAAATCTTTATGTGAATAATTATTAACTAGATTAATATTATTACTTTGTCTTGTATGTTTTACCCATTTCTATCATGAGCACCTACAGTATCAATTGTAATGTACAATTTTCCTTTCCTTCCTTCCAGTTTACTTTTTGGTCAAAGGAATGACTGTGCTTACTTAATACTCTCAAGAAATAATGATAATACTGATTCAAGCAACTCTAGAACCTTGTGATTACTACTTAAATCTTTATATGTAGTATTCGTTTCTTGTGAATGTCATTTGCCTTCTGTATTTCTATCCAATGTTCCTTTCTTTTCAATTCATACTTTCAATCAAAGCTTCTCTACACTTTTATTTCTGTCACTCAGTCATAGGCACTGCTTCCGCTTTATCCTCACTGTTCTGACTGACTTCTCCTTTCCCATCCATTGTGTTTTATTTTTCCCTGATCGCTTCACTTGTCCTGCTCACTGGACTCTCACTATAGTATCTCCCTACCAATCCTGTTGTCCTTCCTCTCTTCCATTTTTCTTCTGTCCCTCCACACGTAGGTTCCTTCTGGATGTTCTATTTATATCCCAAATCCACAGATATGCAATACAGGGAAATTGGTGACTCCCAATTTCATTCACATCTATTCGTAAGTGTGAATGTGAGCAAGTCTTTGTCTTTCCATTTGTTGACCCTGTGGTGGACTGACTTGTCCAGGTTGTATACTGCTCCTCCATGACTCCATAAAGAACAAATGATTATAAAATGAAATGGATGGATGTTCTTCATGTAAAGATGTGCTCATCCAACCTCTGACCAACTTTGTGATGAGAACGCACCGGATGATATTCTTCCTTCCAACCTTTAAATAGTGATGGGAACATGAGAATAAAGTTAGAAATAAATAATCAAGCTACCTAATGTAACCTGTTGATATGATCTTCCCTGGGATGATATGATCCAGTTTTCTAGGCACTGGTTTTCTTAAAGGGATCTGGTCCAACAACACGCTGTGAACCCTTTCTATTACGCATGTTCACAAATAAATAAATAAAATAAAGTTTGACATCATCTGTTTTCCATCACACCTTCACAGCAGTGACGGGAGAGAACGGACGACCATATGGAGAGCTAGGAATCTGAAGCTAACTTTCAACGTCGTGTAACAAAACAATCAGTTTACAACAATGTAACATCAGCTTGACGAAGAACCTTATAAAGTCTTTGTAATCAGCAACACAGATTAGAACGATTCACTAATTAGCTCACATAACAATCAAAAGTGCTGCCATGTCTAATAGGGAGTAAGTTTAAAATGCTGATTCATGCTTAGCAAAGTTATCACTACCCAACATAAAAAAACAATCTGGCGTAGGTTAGCAGTGATGTAGACTATTTGGTACTGTGTTATTTTCTGACAGGCATTCTCTCGGTTGTTTTGTGTATGTGAAGTTAATACAGTTCATGTTATCCATAACGGAAAGCTGTACGATAGGCCAAAAGGTTAGGTGCTAATACTAGTCGCTTCCCGAGCGTGCATCTTCTTAATGTTAGCCAAGTACCGAAACCTTCAAAACTGACAACCTGTCAAATCTCATACAAAAGGCTAAATGCTCACTGACCTGCAATGTCAGCTTGATAACATTGCCATCGGTACATTTTCCGTGGAGACAGTTCTGGCATAGACTCTGATCTCTGTTAGGGACATCCGGAGTCAGGGCTCCTGTTGTCATGTGACAGATGAGACCTCACTGTTAGCGCTTACTGCGCATGCTCAGTGTAGCGCTTACTGCGCATGCTCAGTGACAGAGCATACCCACATACATTACCGAGTAAAGCACTCTGTGGCACTTAATATGAAACTAATAAAATGCACTTGACATTTTATAAATTAGCTTCCACAACTTGAACGAAACCAATGTTTGTACAGAGGTTATAATTTGTTCAATGTTCATCATGATTTTAGTAGCATACTTTACACTGTTATCACGAGTCTGGAAAGCACACATTTATTTGTAGCACATGTAGCATGTACGCTGAACCAAAATCTATTGAAAGAAACCAAAAGATGATATTTATTTTTTCATTATAATCACATGGAAATAAAGGTTTTCTTTTACATGAGAAACTTTCCCACTCACGGGGAGGAGCACGTTTTGTTTTTTTTAAAGTCCAACATGACTGCAAAAATGAACACATCAATCACTGGACCGAAAGAGGGACGTTTCGTACTTTCAGTGATTATTATAGTTTCTCCTTCACACTTGGAAGTGAAGAGTGACAAAAAAAAGGCTTTCAACTCGTAATCTGTCAACTCACTAGCACCAAACTCCAAACATTGGATCTTTAATACTAGAAACAATGACATCTCAGTACTTAAAATTTCCACACTTATCAAATGTTGCCTCTGTGTGATCAATATCACCACAGCCAAGCATTTGCTAAGGTTGGTCGACTCAGAGATCCTTATGCTGTGGAAGTGAAACAGCAGTAGCAGGTTGATCTCAGGAGTTCCTGAATAGTGAGGTGCAGTTTGATCACACAGTTCTTTCATAAAAGAGGAGGTAGGCTTGGCAACTTTGGACTTTGCTCTCATTCACTGGTTGAACGCTTGTGTCACTGATATGAAACCAGGATCCCTTGGGTGGCTCTGCATCTCCTGAGGGGAAGTCATGAGTTAGTGGAGATAATAAATATATGGACCAAATTGTTATTCCATGACTGCCATACCTACCGTTTGAAGAAAGTTTGATGGATGTGGATTTGGGGCAATCGAGACGTACTTTCACATATGCTGTGTAATGACCGGACCTCATTGTTCCACTGTGCTCTACAATACCATACAAACTGTACAAAATTTCTCCTTTTGTTACGTTCTGTTTAAAAATAAATCATTTTTAAGACTCAGTTTAAAATATAACATCAATATAAGTCTGAAATAATTTTGAAAAAGATATTAACCCCAATACTGACCTTGCATTTAACCTCACAAAAAGAAGCCAGATCAAGTATCATCGGAAATTGGACATGTCTGTTCACCTTACAAATACTGTATCCATTCTAGTGGAAAAAAACAAAACCATACATTTAAATGTGGTATTGGTTCACAGCAATGAGATTAAAAATGTCTCCGCGGTCAATTAGATCAAAGGGAAAAAGAGAGTTGAAAATTTCTTAATGTACCTGTTGAAATCTTTTCAAATGAAGTGTGAGCACTGGTGGGGGAGAGGAGATCAACATTTGCTTTAAGGCATCCGTGTAGACACCTTTCTTGGGTCCTTAAAAAAATAGAACAAAATGTGATTCACATTGAAGTTGAAAAAAAAATCACTTAAGAGAACAAGCTGGAAAATGTGAAAAATAAGCCAAAGGATAAATATTATTATATAATTATATAATACCTCCAGCTTTATCTTTGTTTGGTTGCTGTTTAGTGCAAGTGATACAAAGCAGGCTGTTGTTCTGCATGAGGGTTTCCACTGCTGTGAAGTGAAAAAGGCATGAATAGACTGAACACTCCTGTTTCTCTGGGGCTTTCCTGGCAGCCAGTGTTTGAAAGGCCAGCTCTGGGTCCTCATTTACTATAGTGTATTCGTTAGCCTCCAGCGCCTTGTCTTCACTCTGCGTGACTTGTTCCACATCCTCAGATTCTTCAATGAAAGCATCATTCAGGCTTACTTTATTTATTTCACTAACCAGCTGCATGTCGTCTTCCTCCTGATCCACATCAGAAGTTTTGTCACAGTATATGATGCTGTCCTTTGAGCCATGCTCTTCTAAGACAGAAAAATGGTTGTTGACCGATAATGTAGGTAATGAGTCGCAATCAGTCATTGAATCCTCATTCTCTTCTGTTTCCTTTGTATCCTGCAGTGTGTTAGGTTTCTTCTGGTTCTGTTCTGGCTTACAGTTATCTGCAGTATTTCCTTCAGTTGGCGAGTCTTCAGGAATTTCATGGTCAGCATTTTCTGTTTCATCTGCTATAGGATGCATCTGTTGGCTCTCTGTTTGGCTTGGAGATGAGAGACTATCCAAAATGACTCTGCCCTCAAGCTTTTGCTGCCTCTTTTGTTGCTGTAGGCCATGACAAGGAAAGAATACAGCACAATACAATATTTTATTCTGCACAATTATTTAAGTTATTCTTCAAGACGCAAAACATCCAGTTCACCTTTGCTTGCTTCTTCGCCTGCTTCTTTGTTTTCTTTTGCTGATACTTGCTGGGAGTAATATCAACATTTCCACTGGTTGAAGCAGGACTGTTTCTTCCATCCTGGCTCAAATCACTAATGTTCTGAACAACTTTTTTATTATTCTTCTTTCTGTATGCCTGAAAGATGTCGTCACAAGAAGATATATGAGTGTGCAAAAGATAAATCATAATGGCACATTAAATTGTAAAAACAAGAACAACAACAACAACTAGTAAGTCTTTACCTCATCAAACACAGGAAGAGAAAGATCTAAAAACATCTCGGTGACTACAGATACCTGTAAACAGGGCAGAGACCTTTTAGCCTGACACTGACATGATAGTGAAAGTTTGCTGATCTTAACTGATTGCATACCGTTTTACACTGCTGGCACATTATAGTACTGGTCATTTCTCCACCAAAAACGTAGTCGACAAAGTTTTTTGGAAATCCATTTTTCTTATACTCTGAAATCAGAAATGCACCAGCAGATGGAAATATTTAGGCACACCACGGTGGCATAGACACATCTGAATATAATGCTTACCTTTCACTAATGATTTCAGCTGCTCCTCATCTATGCTTTTTCTTGATTCTTTCAGTGCCTCCAAAATCCCAGAGCTTATTCTCTGTGGAGACAAAAACAAAACCTATAAATGTAGATGATGAAAGTAACCTTTGATAAATCAATGGGGAGATCTTGCAGGTACAAAATGTACATGACTGTTACAGAATTTCAATAATATCAGTCTCACTTAGTGCACTCCATTCTCTAACCAAACTACTGAAGCAGAACAAGGTAATGATCAAAGTTCATTAAATGAAAGAGAAAAGAGATATTTTTCAGACAAACAGATAGATAGGCAGACATAGATATAGATAGACATAGATAGAAATAAATATAGATAGAAAAATATGTGCATCCATACTTTGATCTCTTCGGCACGCATTCCATCCAGAAGATAGCGTAGCAGCTCCTGGCTATCCTGCTGCTGAAAGCCTTTGAACCTGGCGGCTCTGCAGAAAGGAGACATGCATGATGGTTTGACGTACATATCTTGAAGCTGAGTTTCACCTGGACTTGCAGTCATACTCACTTTTTACAAACTTGTGTGAACAGCTCCTTTGGAGTAACCACACTCTTCTTGGTTTCCTGCATCTCATTCAGTAGCTGACACATAGCCAAAGTAAGGGATCCTGGGTGTTCCAGCTGCACCCCAATAGGATCCTGTAGTCATAATTAAAGTTTTAAAGTCTAATAAAGTATATTTTGGGAAGTGTGTCAGTAGGATGTGTGATGCTAAAATAAAATGGAAACATACCAGATTAGAACAGGCAACAGGTCTAATTTCTACACTCATTTTCTCTTTTGTCACTTGGTTGATGATCTGTTTTAAGAGCTGTGTTTGACAGAGATTCTGAAAATGACAATGACAGCAAATAAACTGTAGGATTTAGGAAATATTTAATTGAACCCCAAAAGTAAAACTATGTACTGCTTGATCTTACTTGAATGACTGCATTAAAGAAACACGTGTTTCCCAGGTTGCTCAGCCCCTTGACTGAAATGCCACCACTGCTTTCAGATGTGTCACACTTTCGTGTTTTTCCAACGCTCTCTTTTTTAGAATTTTTTCTTTGTCCTTTATTTTCCTTGTCTTCACCTTCCTCTGGTTTTACAAGGGGTGTCTTCTGATCACCTTCCAGCAAGCCGTCTTCCTCCGTAATGTCTAAAGAAGGGATTAGTTAGAGAGAAACCTTCTTCTGTTATATTTAAAAATGATTGTGATTTTCGACCAACAGAACATACTTTCCTGCACTCTCTTTATGGGACATGAAGAAGTTTGTTTTTGTAAGTTGGTCACCAGCTGAGCCAAATGTCCAGTTCTGGAATATTGGACTTCATCATCACATATGTAACACCTGGAAATTTGGCAAGAATTCACAAAAACGAACTTGTCATTTAAAGCACACCTTATGTCTCACTGACATAAGGTCAGTGAGACATAAGGCGTGAGACATAATAACACACTCACCACACACTCCAGCTGTCCAAGCTGATCACCAGGCAGTGTGGATCTGAATGTGGAGTCTCAAAATGTTTAATGGCATGCTGGTTCTCAGAATTTCGTCCACATCCCTTGCGGAAAAAGATGCATTTGATGACTTAGCAAACAATAATTTGATAAACAATCAAAATGTGAATGCCAAACAAGCTGAATAGACTCACTCTGTGGCCACATTTCAAGCACATCCATAAAACGTCAGGTTCTTGATCGTCTTCAGAATCCTGTTGCAGGATTTGGATGTTATTTTCCTTACTTCCTTCATGCTTGCAATCCTGGCAACATGTCCAATCAGAATTTCCAGACAGTTTCTTTAGAAGATTTTGGTCCGTTCCCTTCTTAATATGTCTGCAGGATGGACCTATAAAAAGATAACAATCAACATAAATAATAGTAAGAAGTCTAAGGCCTTACATTGGTTGTCTATCATGATGATGATATTTTATTCACCAGTCAAGTCGATGTCCTCCTCTTCTCTTGAGCTCCTCTCCTTCCCCCTTTTCTTTCCCATTTCAACTAACTCTACTCACCAGAGGTGAGTGGAAGTTATCGGTCACAGCCGGAAAGTAAGACCCTGGTGTCACAAACACTCTATTGGGTTCCAGTTCATTCACTGCCAGAATCTGCGATCTGCAAGTTAACGTGTCATTTAACTCCGCAGCAATCCTCGTGGTCGGATAAACTTACTGTCTCAACCCGAGTTCAAAATCGACACGTTTCTCCGTTTCGTTTACGTTGACAAAATGAATTTTCTAATCCGGGCATACTTTACTTTGTGTATTATTTTTTTACTCAAAAATTATCAGACCTCACGTAAAAAAAAAAAAAGGGGGGGGGGGGGTCAAGCAAAGTTTCTAATTAACAAGAAGAAAAAAATAACGTCTGATTTGGAAGCAAAAACATTCCCGACTGAAAAATACAGACAGTCAGAGGAACAAATGTGAGGGTCGCTGTTTCTGCTGCTCGATGTATTTCCTGTGTACGTCGCTTAAAGCAGTCCGACTTGAAACAAATCCCTGCTACTGTTGTTATTGTACCTGCCGGACATCCGTTTGTTGCCAGTTTGTTTATCTCAATCTTTATATGCCTGTTAAGGTCGTTTGTCCAGTTATATATTTCAGCTAACGGCAAACAAACACCCCGTTTGCTCCCCGACTTAGAAATAACAGTGTGTGAAGTTTAAATCGTCATTATCTTTGCATGTATAGAATCAGTGACCGTCACCGGACCGACGATTGGTTGCCTTTGTCAGCATGTCTTGCTTGGAGTGGGCAGAGTCTCAGCTCGCTGAGCTGGAGCTGCTGACCAGCATGTTTCCCACCCAGGAGGAGCTGGAGATGACTGACCAGCTGGCAGTCGCTGAGCTCAGGGACTATGTGGAATGTTCAGATTCTACAAGCAGCCCACCCTCCTCCAGACCTCGGTTTGTCATCAAACAGAAGCTGCCTACAACAAGTATGGAAGGGGTACGTTCACTGAATGCCCTGTCATTGGATTCTAATAAGAATGCGCTAAATAATATAGTTGTCTTTCTCTTCCCCCCCCCCCCTGATGCTCCACTCAGATGGATGTCATTTTGTCTTGTGCTTATCCGTCAGAATACCCCAATGAATTACCGGAGATATCTGTCCGGTAAGGCCCTGTTTGAGTTGAATGTGCAGGCTTGGGCAGAGTGAGTTTTCTGTTTACAGTTCAAAAAAAAAAACTTTATTAGTCCCCAAGGAATAACAAGAAAGGTCCCTGCTCTTCGACAGCCCATAATGCTGCAACACGTTTAACACGTTTCCATATCAAGCAGACATTTATAAGTTAGACACATTCAACTTTTTTTTCCTTTCTAAGCAGGGGATGAAGTGAGAGGAGAGGAATTCAATTTTTAGAAACCCTGCAACAGAAGGCAGCAGCTGAACGGCAAAGAGCCAGAAAAAGAAGCCAGGGACACCAGTGTAATTTGTGTGGTCTAATGTGGAAATTAAATGACAAAAATTATTTAAATGAGCATCAGACTAATTATTCAGATGTGCCAATGAACTGTGGTGAACTGTGCCAATGACTGCATTGTGAAAATCTAATTTCCATGATAAATATGTGCAAACTTAAACTCTTAATTGTTCAGAAGGATCAAAAAGTAATAATGCATTAGCACTGAAAAAAAAAAAAAACACCCTATAATTTTCTTTCAGAAAATATTTTACGGGAGGTATCCATTCATATAGATTTTTACACTGATCACACTGTTCTGATTATTTTGGTCTCTCTACATAAGCGTTTGCTCCTCAATATGGAAACTATTTTCAAATGCCTTCAATCTGTTGAGAATTCTTTTTCACTGTATATTTTATTCATGCCCTAGGTGTGCTGGTCTCAGCAGGGCTCAGCAGACACAGCTCCACATAGATCTTAATGCATACCTCATGGAAAATTGCCAAGGGGAAGTGTGTGTGCTCTCTGCCATGGAGTGGGTGAAAGACAACATGCAGCTCTTCATTAATAAGAGCTTATCAGCAGGTCCAACACCCAAGAAAGAATATTCCTCTTTACGACCACAGGAAGTGTTCAGCCGACTGTGGATTTACAGTCATCACATCTACAACAAGACAAAGAGGAAGAATATCTTGGAGTGGTCCAAGGAGCTCGGTCTGTCGGGGTTTAGCATGCCAGGAAAGCCTGGTGTTGTGTGTGTGGAGGGTCCTCAATCTGCCTGCGAGGAGTTCTGGTCCAGGTATCTTTGAGTGTTGGTATTTTTAGTACCTGATGTCACGGCCAGAAGTCTGCTGAGGTGCCAAGATTCTTATTTTCCAAACTTTTTCCCATTTCACAGAGTGAAGGTGCTGACATGGAAGAAGATCATGATTCGACATAGAGAGGATATTCCCCTTGATCATCAGGGTGAGGACGGCAAGACTGTCGGAAATAAAGACTCTCTGCGCAAATTCACAGGTTTTGAAGAGGTAGCGTTTGACCCTCATGGGAACAGAGGTAATCACATGGACCTGGGCCAGCTTTACCAGTTTTTAAATGAAAAAGGGTGTTGTGATGTCTTTCAGATGTATTTTGGCGTTGAAGGGAAGTAGTGGTCAGACCTGAAGAATTCATGTACACAGATATTAACCTGGTGCCTTGAGGCTGAATCCTCCACTCTCTGAAATAATACAAATAGAGTCCAATTCACTTTTGTTTTATCTGTTTTTATCTTGCATTTGAGCACAAATGGACAGTCAGCATGTTGTTACATGGGCCAGATAAACTGAGATTAAGGGACCTGATAGGAAAAAAGGACACAAATTACACTGGAGTTTGAGAAACAAAGTTCTCACTTTTATGGCTCATAGGCAAATACTTCATAAAGAGACATGAAGACTATGTCTTTTTTTCAGAAACCTCAGTTATTTTTATGTGATTAATACTCCTGTATGGGCCTCAGGTTACAACCTTCCCAAGGTGTTTCTTTCCTCAAATGGTTCCACTGTGGATCACAATCAGGCAATTATAGGATTTGTGAGGCTAACTCCACATTAATAAGTGAACAACATTTACAACAATTTTCCAAATATCTGTTTATGAAATCTGTTGATTTTCTTCATATGAATTATAGATTACACAATCTACCCAATTTTCTTTGACTGATTACTTTTTGGATAATTTTCACATAATTGAGGATTACACTCTGGCAATCAAAACTGGGATTATTAGACTGAAAAGGAATGAAGAAAAATATTTGATTTTATGATTTTTACTGGGTTCAGTGAAAACAATTGTTTCAGATAAATTGGTATTGATGGATGTTTTGTAATTTTTATTAACAGAAATTGTATTTTTGAAAGTTCCTCATTGTTGCATTTGCACAATAAACTTTATGTAATCTATTGCTGTTGACATACCACTGAAAATTATCTCCTCAGAGAGATCTTGAGTGAGTTCAGACTTTGTAGAAACATTCAGCTGGTGAAACGTGTACTTTTTGGAACTTCGTTTTGACCAGAACTGTGATATTAAACCTATACTACACAACCTGCTAAAGTGTGATATGATGATGGCAGCTTGAAGATAACCCCAATGATGAACGATGAGTATACATCACATTGAATGTGCTTGCTTGGTCAACATTGCCCTGCAGATGGCACCATTATATAACAAAGTTATGAAAATGCCATTCTTAGAAGGTTAACGTGTTTAAACCCAATACATCCTGGGGGGGGGGAAATAGAGCTATCTATCTCTATCGAGAAGTAAAATAAATGGCAATACAATCCTGAAACTGGATGTCTGGACACTTGGACAGCCTATTTTTGGGGGAAAAATGGGAAAGAAAATAAAATGGTTCCATCCTTCACTGTCGTGTCTAACTGCTTTAAAGTTCACTGGATTTTTAAAAAAAAATATCCGCACTGCCTGCTATAGTTGACTGGGCCTAGGTTATGTCCTTGGTTACAAACTGTTAGGCATCTCTATAAGCTCTGTGGCAGGAAGAGGCTAATACTACTGCTTTACAAACAGAATCTCCTGGTTTAAATCTACCCGGAATGTTTCTGTGTGGGGTTTGCATATTTCCTCCCCATTTCTCCTTGGATTCCCTCCATTACTCCAGCAGAAGTACAGTTTAGGCAAACTGGTTCCTATGAATTGCCTGTGAGTGTGAATTTGTAGATTGTCTTTCTATGTGTTACTCTTGTGGTAAACTGGCAACTTGTCCAGGGTGTTCAGACTGTGAGCCAGAGTGCTCTCTCACTCAGTGCCAGCTAAGAGAGGCACCAGCCCCCTGTGACCCTGGCCAGGATAAACAGTTACAGAAACTGGATTGATGTGTGGCCACACTCTACACAAAGAGAGAACCTAATTGGTTTGTGTAAAAAGTAAATTCAAAATTTCATGAACCTATTGCAGTCAGAAATCTCTCTGGAGTGATGTGTCATGTTTTATCTGTGTGCCTCATTTTCATGGTTTGACCCAGAATGCGGCACATAGCCCTGGTCCCAAAAGAGCTGTATCACCTGACAAAATGCTGCTACAATGCATTCAACAAAATTTCACTGATTGTTTGTATCAAATCTTAATCTTATGTTCCTTCAACATGAAATTGTGATTCAACCAAGCTTGTTAAACTTTTTACATGATTTCATAAGCAAATGAAACATCTCTGTTCTTGTATATTTGACAAAAGCAAGTAGATGCTTTTTTAAAGCAAATAAGCCACAGTTAATTCGATTGGCTCTTTTGTGTATGTTTTTAAAATTAATTTGGGTCTTAGGCTATGATTCTGGAATTGCTTGGGTACTGGAATTGATGAGCAAAGCCCTCCAATTATCTCTAAATGGGTTGCTCTTTTTGATGCATGTCTCAGTCCGATCTTTTGTCCTGGACTTCTTAAATGAAATGGGAGTGCTGGTGTGGATTGTATTTTTGTGTGCCACCAGATGTTACTAGTTTTCAGTCTGCCCTCAGAGAATAGATTCTCACTTCAGTCAGATCTGACCTGTCTCTTCAGAAGACCCATCAGAAGAGTCTTCTGTCTGTTTATCTAAGTCTCGCTGGTGCATCAACAGCTCCAGCTTGTCTTCCAGGATTTGATTCTCTAAACCAGGACAAGCAACCTCACTTCCAGTGTTTGACATCCGTCTTACAGTTATCTTTTCTTCAGTATGCAGTTGAATGAGTCAGTTCAAGTCTTAATCTTATCAGTGCTCCATGTTTCTGATATTTCTTCTCTAAATATTGACTTAAAGCAGTTGTGTTCTATCTTTATTTCTAACAAGGTAAACAACACACCCACCAGAGTTCCATATCTGGTGCTAGCTGTGGACATAAAGTATTCATTGCTGAAGTAGGTCTATAGGACATCTGTCAGGATTCCTAAGTATTTTTTAAATGCTGAATTATTACATAAGACAACTTTTGCATGTAGGCATTGCTCGATTTGAAAAGTGTATATTCTCAATCAGTTGGTATTTCTACCACAAGTCTCTGAGCTCCAGGCTCATCTCTGAAGTTTGGATGGAATCAATCCAATCATAAAACATGTGTCTGTTCTAAACTGAAATGTCATATGAAAGGGTTTCATGTACTGTGTACAGTGCTCCTGCAACCAGGTTTCCTTTTTTGACTCACCTTTAATTTATCCATCTAATTACATACATACAAATAGACACACAAAAATGGCATAGTCACTAATATTGTAATCTGGAACATGTTGATTATCTCAGCCAAGTAGGTTCCCACAGCGCCTGTTGGTTCATTGGTTTGTTTGCCTGTTTGTCTGTCACTTAGCAGGATTATACAAAATCTATTCAACAGATTTTCATGAAACGTGGTGGGAAGACTGACAGCAAGAAGAAGCCATCAGAATTCAGAGTATATTTGGTTATATTTTTCACTTTAAAATTGTGAGATTGGAAATTTTAAATGTTCAGTTGAAAGTCTGAGTTATTTGCTGATGAGCCTTAGGTCATCAGATCTGGAAGATTACTTACATTATTTGCATCCACATCAGACCATAATGTGTGTAGATCTTACATGGATTATGTATTTATTGTATATCCAAAAGCTGTCGAGTCGATCCACTGGACGTTAAGAAAGTTCTTGAAGAACTGAAGAAGACGAAACGTCTTCAAGAACTTTCTTAACGTCCAGTGGATCGACTCAACAGCTTTTTGATAACCATGACCTGGATGACTGAGAACCTACACAGACATTTATTGTATAACTTGTAGACACCATCAGTTAAGCTTGGTACAAAAGTAGCTCAGTCCACTAGGTCCTGGGCTGGGGACCAGAGGGTGGCTGGTTCAAGGCTCATGTGGACCAAAACATTTGACAGTGGCACCAGTTCACCTCCTGAACACTGCCAAGATTCCCTTAAGCAAGGCCCTTAAAAGTTGGTCATTGAGGCGCACCAAGAAGGAGCTTCCCACCGCTCTACCTCTCAGCATCCGCATGTTTACAGGCCTCTTGTGTGTGTGTGTGTGTGTGTGTGTGTGTGTGTGTTACATACACATATCCCCACCTATATATTTGAATAAGCTCACTTAAAAAGTCTCATGCTGTCACACTGTTATCAACTCCATCCACTACCTGTCAATCACGGCGCCCAACCAATCACAGCACATCTGCCAGAAAGAATCATGTGAACAATATGGCGTAAGGCATCTACTATGTTAAGAGAAGAAATAACTATACATGGACTTCCCAGTTAACATAATTTTAGAGTGTCATAACTGTTCCAACTATTTTCATGTTTTTGAGCTGAACGTCCAAACAGCAGGAATGACACAGAAAACGGCAACAAATTCTGAGTGAAACTAGCTGGCTAGCACACACGGTCTGTCCAGTTACGGTTTCTGTTTGGAATGGGACAATCGATGTAGCATCCAAAATACTTCCTCGCTGTAGAAGAAGTGACAGTTCAACTACAATCTATAGTCAGCGCGTCAAGTACAGCCATTCATTTGTTTTCCGCTCGCCTTGCCTTACTATAAAACTGGAGGATTACATATCTCAATGAAACATTTTTTTGATGCTTTTGTTCAAAAGGAGCTGTGCATGTACTTCATGTATAAGTAAACAAGTTTTTTAATCAGATGTGCTTATTTGTGTGTTACAGTTTGTATTTGTAAATAATTCTGCTATGAGACTTTAAAAATAACCCACTCACCATTGCTTATTAAATGGTGAATACGATACACTGTGCAGTAGGTTCATACATTTGTAAACCCCTTCATCTGATTATGATGAAGTAAGTGCCTCACCAGCCATGAACCTCACCGCACGTCACTATATATATATGTATATATATATGTGTGTATATATATATGTACTGTATATATATAATTTATTTTTTCTTCAAATCGTTAAAATCCATTTATAGCATTTTGAGTAATTCTGAGAACAGACAAACATACCAGTGTCAGCAAAAACAGAAACTACTTTTAAAAAATTGCTGCTTTAACGACATCTTGACATCTTGACATCTTGACTTGGTAAGTAAGCAAAAAATAATGTTAAATGGTAATTACATAGCCTTAAAAGCAAACAAAAGCATGGAACAGCAGTAACAAGTAATAATTGCTGGTATTAAATAAATAGGGTTTTAGCACAGAAAAACTGATTTTCATGTCCAAAGCAATGGGCTTATAGTTAGGGCAAACACTTTATTCATACAAAAACAAGCCAAAACACTAAGGGCTCACATTAGATGTGTTTCTCATTTCAGCCTGAAGAGTGGACTCAGTATACTGCAGGCTTTTGGTTTGGTTAGTGTTCTTTCCACACAGAGCCAGTGAGCATAATATCCTGGTTTTGATCTGACAAAATTTTACTGACACTCCTGGTTGCCTTGTCTGCTTAATTAAGTGCATTTGTGCATTCTAATGAGATAATGGTCAATGGAACAACTCTGCTGTAGATGTTAATTTTACTTTCACTTTTACTGTGATGGCACTAAATCCTCCTTTCTTTAAATTTAACCACATCTTTATTTTAATCAAGGTTGCATTTTCCAGATGTATAAACTACTGGACTGTATTAGGAGTCGCGCTTAATATTTATGTACACGAGATGCAGCATATTTATGTACACGAGATGCAGCACAGCCTTTCAATGCAATGTCTTCCACTTCTGCCATGCTTTGAAAAATAAACATAAATTAAATTATTACCTATCTGACTGAAAGCTTCCTAAAAATAAAATTCTTGGCAGACTTGTCCTGGATGACATTTGCTTGTAGGATGCCTAATGAAGTGTCCAGTGCCTGTGAAATGAAATTGCATTTTTGCATATAAATGGCAACAAGCAATGTCAGCTATTTCAGCTTTTTATTATATTTTCACTTTGGCATCAAATGAATGTGAGCATTCAGTAACTTTTCTTTTTTAAAATACCTTTCAAAATACATAAACTAAAGAGCAGTAAGGACACACAAAATAAATCCTTCGGTAGAAAAGATAACCTTGAGCAAGTTTTTCTTGATTTTGAGATTGGGTTAAGCTAATTATTCCTCCAAGTGTCTTGATGTCTTCTGTTTTTCTTTCATATTTGTTCAGTTTAGAAAGAAAGAAACTTTTATTGTCATTATACAATTATACAATTAAATTGTGAAACAAAATATTTGAATTATTTTTGGCTCTTATAGAAATGCAGATGTACAACAAAATTACAAGGTTAGATGGAGGGTTGGTCCTGAGCTGCTGCACCCTGGGCACAATTTACACTAACGGCCAACATAACCTAAAGTTCTTTAGACAAATGTTTTTTCGTGATGATGGAGGGGAACCAGAGTACAAAAGAGAAAACACATTCAAACTCTACACAGAAAGGCCACATTGGAAATGTTGGGTTTTGAATCGATGATCTTCTTGCTGTGAGGCAACAATGCTAACCACTATGCCGCTGTGCCGCCACAGTTTAATGGTGAACACATCACAGTTCTATAGGATTTAAGTATTTTTAATCACATTCCTGATGATATACCCGTGGAGGTATGGCAGTAGAGTTTCTGACTGGGTTGTTCAACAGGATCTTAGATAGTGAGAAGATGCCCGAGGAATGGAGGAGAAGTGTGCTAGTGCCCATTTTTAAGAACAAGGGAGATGTGCAGAGTTGTGGCAACTACAGAGGAATAAAGCTGATGAGCCATACAATGAAGTTATGGGAAAGAGTAGTGGAAGCTAGACTAAGAGCAGAAGTGAACATTTGTGAGCAGCAGTATGGTTTCATACCAAAAAAGAGTACTACAGATGCAGTATTTGCCTTGAGGATGTTGATAGAGAAGTACAGAGAAGGCCAGACGGAGCTGCATTGTGTTTTTGTAGATCTGGAGAAAGCTTATGACAGGGTGCCCAGAGAGGAACTGTGGTATTGTATAAGGAAGTCTGGAGTGGCAGAGAAGTATGTTAGAATGGTGCAGGACATGTATGAGGACTGTAAGACAGTGGTGAGGTGTGCTGTAGGTGTGACAGAGGAGTTCAAGGTGGAGGTGTGACTGCATCAGGGATCAGCTCTGAGCCCCTTCTTGTTTGCCATGGTGATGGACAGGCTGACAGACGAGGTTAGACATGAATCTCTATGGCCTATGATGTTAGCAGATGACATTGTGATCTGTAGTGAGAGCAGGAAACAGGTGGAGGAGAAGCTAGAGAGGTGGAGGTTTGTCCTGGAAAGGAGAGGAATGAAGGTTAGCCGCAGTAAGACAGAGTACATGTGTGTGGATGAGAAGGACCCAAGTGGAAGAGTGACATTACAGGGAGAAGTGATCAAGAAGGTGGAGGATGTTAAGTACAAGTAGGGTCAACAATCCAGAGCAATGGAGAGTGTGCAAAAGAGGTGAAGAAGCGTGTACAGGCAGGATGGTACGGGTGGAGAAAAGTGTCAGGTGTGATGTGTGATAGAAGAGTTTCAGCTAAAATGAAAGGAAAGGTGTACAAAACTGTGGTGAGACCAGCGATGTTGTTTGGCCTAGAGACAGTGTCACTGAAGAAAAGACAGGAGACAGAGCTGGAGGTAGCAGAGATGAAGAGGCTGAGGTTCTCTCTGGGAGTGACCAGGAAGGATAGGATCAGGAATGAGTACATCAGAGGGACAGCACATGTTAGAGGTTTTGGAGATAAAGTCAGAGAGGCCAGACTGAGATGGTTTGGACATGTCCAGAGGAGAGATAGTGAATATATTGATAGAAGGATGCTGAGTTTTGAACTGCCAGGCAGGAGGCCTAGAGGAAGACCAAAGAGGAGTTTATGAATGTAGTGAAAGAGGACATGAAGGTAGTTGGTGTGAGAGAAGAGGATGCAGAAGACAGGGTTAGATGGAGGCAACTGATTCGCTGTGGCGACCCCTGAAGGGAAAAGATGAAAGGAAGAGGTATGAAGAGGAGGAGGAGAAGGAGGAGGAGTGCTTGGAGAAAAGTGTTTCCTCTGAAGGGCACCTGTTGGGACAGCATTAAAGACAGCATCATATTCTTCATAATACCATGTATTTCTGGAGTAACAATGAATTCCGAATGACATTAACATGGCTTTTTCCCATATTGATTTTCCCATAAGATTTTTAATTTTATTTAGTAACACCTTCTATGTCAGGATATGTAATAACATTTATTATAAGTTGCTTGCAGTTGTAGAAAAAACTACATTTGATGAAATAACGACCAGTGGCGTATGAAGTTTCAACTTTTTTTGTTCATTCTATGCACTTCGAAGACTTCGAAGATGCTTCATTGATTTTCTCTTGCCTTCTTTGTGTTGAGTCTCTTTAGTCCTTCACTGCAAGCAGTTTACTGCAGCAGACTACATGTCCCATGCTAAAAATGTCAAGGTGCTACTTCAAATGAAATGCATCAAGGAATATTTGGACAGTGTAGATGTCCTCTTCAATCCTTTCTAAAGTGAAAAATGAGTGGCATTTGTGACGATCCAGCATGTGACCCTGACACCATCTAAAATTACTAGCTTGTAACCAAAGCCATGATGAATTTGTGTACTGAGGTGTGGCTATGAATATCGAAGAGAAAAATGTCAACATACTTTCCTCATGACCACCTTTTATTACAGAGATTCATTACTCACATCTAAATGCCAAATGTAAAAATAGTAAACTTGTTGTTTATACTAGCAGTATCTGATGAAAGAAGTGTTATACCAAAGCTATACTCACCAGCAATTTTTTTCAAGCCAGAGTCCAGTCTCAAGTCCCATATGTTCTACAATCTGGTGCAGGCCATCCAGTCTGCTGGAGCGTATCCCAGGTGACATTGGCCGAGGTGTGGGGTACATCCTGGATGCCAGTTCATCACAGGGCTGACCCAAAGGACACATTCTCACTGATGGGCAATTTAGAGTCAACTAGTCTTTAATGTGTCATGTCTTTGGACTCAGATGAAACGAGTGTTGGCAACAGTGCAGAATGTAATAATCACCCAAGGAAACAATGGAAACAAAAAACAGAGTTTGATGATGCATTGAAGTGGCATCAGATAATATGATGTCATTGATGAACACCAAATGCTGTGGACATTTCATTGAGACAGGAAGAAATGCTCACAGATGTTAAAAAGTTTTGCTCACATTTATTCCCACATTTGCTTATTTTTATTTCAGGTTTAGTCATTGTTTACAGACTCCCTTCCATGACTATCCCTTGGAAGTAACAGCAACAAGCAGCAAAATTACCTGAACCTTTCCTTTCACATAAGTACAAGTTTCTTTTTGAGTGACTGTTTGAAACACTCAGAATATTATAAGCACACAAAGGCGTATGAACAATTGGGCAAGTGGAGCAAACACATCCCCATTATTCAATTTATCCAAGCCTCTGATTGTTTGCCAACAGCATGCTTTGGCTGGCTGACAGTTATCTTACTTTTTACAAAGGTGAGAAATGATCTTCATTCATATTAACTGCAGTCTTTGAAAATAAAAAGCAGGGCTGAAAAGGAGAAGCATGATTGAATGTGCTTGGATCACTGACTCCAGCCAAACTTTAAATTAGCTTTAAGTGAAACTATATTCATATTTTAATGTCAAACCAACATTAATTTTATTGAACTTTGCTTGATAACTCAGCTTTCCTCATTTCCTCAAGCTGCCCAAAAACATTTGTGTCAGAAGCTGAAAGTTTAATTGTGTTTCCTGTGGAGAGTCTCATCTGTCTGTTTACTGCTGAAATGTCCTATGGTATTTGCTGCAATGACATCACTGTGCAAAAAGAATTTTTAAAATGACTGAAATCCGCTTCTAATCATTGACACAATCATTCAAAGTAACTCAGCTGCTCACTGTGCAACCCAATTTAAAAGGCTAAATAGCCTGCAAGAACCAACAGAGGTTTAATAACGTGTCCTCAGAGGTAAAGGTCTCTGAATTATGTGAAAAACAATTTATTTGTGTGTGAAGTTGTTGCATGATTTACATGTTTACATTCATGCGAGGTGAGAGCTGATCCAAGCATCATTAAAACATAGTCTACACACTTCTTAATGAGTGTACAAGTATTTGACTTGGGACATTTTAAGCAGCAGATTTTTATACAGTTTACATAAGCATTGAGTATGATAAATATCTAACTTACTAACCATCCCCCTCCCTAAACCATACACCAGCACATTAACCCAAACCCTTGGAGCATAGACTGCTACCTCATGAAAGGTTTGCCATCATAGTAACTTCATTAATATGAATAACCATTCTGGTAATTAATTCCTGTTTTTATCTGCCCAGTCAATATAACGTACATATTTCATGAATCCTCATTCAGTCTCACTGATCTACATTAGCTTTCCAGGTTTAAAAACCCCCCACAAAAAACAAAGCAAAGCATTTCTGAAACAATGAATCTGGTATTTAAACATTTCCAGAATCTCATGCTTGAAACTCATAATCCATATTGACTTTCTACAGAAGTAGTCAAACCCTATGTTTAATTCATTGAGTTATCGATCAATACCCAATAGTATAATGAGATGGCCTTTACAGGATATGCATAATGCATAGTACTTTTTATGTTAATGGTAAATACAGATGGAATCTGTTTGGGTTAAAAAAAAGTTTAGATGTTGCAGTTACTGAAAATTTTCTGTTGTTTTTCGAACATTATGTTTTTGTTTTATTCTTGGGCTACCTATTTAATATTATTAAAATGCTAAATATAGAAAATTTGTTAAAAATATATATTTGAAAGGATGACAGGAAGCTCTAACAGTAGATTCATAGAATAACAAATACAGTGATGTACTGTATTTTATGCATGTTTGCAACGTGGTGTGATCATCTTATCTCCTACAAATGGGAAAAGACTCAGAAGACTCCATTAGGTGCTGAAGTTGATGCAGATTTGGCAAACAGCTGCAGCAAACACGTCCTTTGTTCCTGGAGCCCATTTTCATAACTCTTTGTGAAAATCATTTTTACATTAACTTCATTCACACATGATTTACTGGTGGGGTTTTTTTCCATCATTTCAGACAATAACCCAATTCTGTAAGTCTATTGAACTGCTGACGCATATAATTGAATTAGTTTGGAACGTCACAGTATTTCAACACAGGGATTTCATCATGTGTCTATAGCCAGCACTCTCTCATGGAGCCAAGCTAATATAAACAGTATTGTTTTGAATTACTTGAAGCCACAGACTCTGAGCAGAAGAGTTTGAGAGCATTGTGATGAAAAAATTCCAAACTAACACTTAAAAAATGTTCAACATCCTGAAAAGGATTTATACAGTGGCTTCATCTCACATTGTTGTGTTTTATTATTCTTTGAGATAGTTGCAAAAAGGAATAATCCATATTTTAAATGAAATCACTCTTTGGATAAGCTTTAATCTCTGTGTGTTTCCTATATGAAGATTAAGTAATTTTATATATACTCGAGAATGCTATAAAAATTGTCCACATGTATATTAAAGTTGACACTTAGGCATCAATCCAATTAAGTGGATGCGTGACTAACATATTACCATAATTCCCAGGCATCACTTTATCTTAGTCTTGGCACTGCTGGTGAGTCCATAACAAAGTGGCAAGAGCTTCAGAGGAGAACTTCTTTTCAGAGCATATCAGTCCGTTAATTTGCTGTGTTGCATTACCATTTCCAATTCAGCCAAGTAAACTTGATAATCAGAGAAAATAAGAATACAATTAGTTGTGTTTCCAAATGCCATTTGGAAGTTTGGCCTGGGAGCTCTGTGGGATTCTAGATTCTCTCTCCTGATGACACCTCAAGGTGGACACATGTATGGTTTTGCATCCTGTGAATATTAAATATGGTCGAATTAAACAATTTTTCTTTTCTTGCTGCTGTTTAATCAGTTATCTTACTGAGCTGTCTGTCTTGTCTGTCTGAAGTATTCCCTGAGGCTCACCCTCATATTGACTGACATCACAATGATGACTAGATCACTTCTATGGAGGTATCCAAGATTTTGCAGTCTTGCAGATCCTACGCCTCTTATGTTTATGCACAATTACAGCTCCAGCCTCACAAATCAGCTGGTCTTTGTTAAGAGATATAAGGTATTATGTCACCAATTAATTCATGTAAAATATATTGAATATGGAACCTCATGGCGGGACGGTGGCGCAGTGGTTAGCACTGTCACCACACAGCAAGGCGGTTCCAGGTTTGAGTCCCGCTCTGTGCGGAGTTTGCATGTTCTCCCCGAGTCTGCGTCGGTTCTCTTCAAGTTCTCTGGCTTCCCCCCACCTCCAAAACATGCGCTTCAGGTGGATTGGCCATTCCAAATTGCCCGTAGGAGTGAGTGTGTGCGTGTTTGTCTGTCTTTGTGTGGCTCTGCGGTGCACTGGCGTTGCACCTGGAGTTTCCCCTGCCTCATACACTAAGCCAGCTGCAATAGGCTCCAGCTGTCTGCGACCTGCACAAGTGAATGAAGCTGTCAGAAAAAAATAATGAATGAATGGAACATCATCATGTGCTGTATTTTTCTGTGCATCATGGTCAAATGCTTCTTTTACTGGGTCTTACTTGTGGATTTGGTGATGCCAAGAATAATATCAAGCAAGCTTTCCCTGTTCGGCATGAAACAATGTCATTAAATATATTAAATAGTCAATCAATAAATCCCACAGTAATAAATGGAGACAACTTTCTACATTTATAATTAGCAGGTGTATTGTATCTATAAGATATCAATATGTATTGTAGAGTACATACTTGTTATTACAACAGAGAAAGGGCAAAAAGCACTGCATACGTTGCATTACTGCTTCTGTAAACCAGGTAAACCCTATGGCGTCTTATATGTATGTCATACAAAGAGAAAGCATCCAGAAGAGGGAGGGAGAGCCTCATGATAATAAAACTGATGCCAACATCTGATGTCCTCCCACATCAGACAGCTGCTTTCCTGCAGGCACAGCAGTTTTTCCAAAACCCCATTAATACAATGTACACATTAACATTATGTTTGCAACGGTGTGTGTGTGTGTTTGTTTTGAAAAATATAAATGCTTTTACACATTTCTTTATATTTCATATTAGTCATGTTGGTTTAAATTTGTTTTGCTATCCATTATCGTCCTTTCCAGAAATCATGACTAACATACTAAAGGTTTGAGCAGATCATCCGGTTATTGGCTTCAGATGCAGACATATTCATGTAAATCTCACAAACAAAGTGCCATCATTGCTTCAGTTCTAAATGAAAAACACACCTCTGACTAAAGTTACACCAGTTAATGACTGCAGATCCAAAAGCTTTACAAAATAACATGGAACAACATAACATTTCCACATATGAATTGAATTATTTGAAGTTACATACTTGCATTTTCCAACAATGTTCAAAACCACATAAACTGGATGTGTCATTTGATCTAAATCAGGGGTGCCATATTCAAATTCACAATGGGCCAAAATGTAAAAACTTGAACCAAGTCGAGGGCCAACATTGAACAAATAAACCTTTTAATATGGACCCAAACAAGTTTTTTTTAAACCTTGAATAAGGAACAAGCAGCAATTATTACTGTACAATATATAACAACAGTGCAGACATGCAAAATAAAATTTAAAAAAACCCCACCAATGTCATTAATTTAATAAATGAAATTGAAATAAAAATCGCATGCCTCTATTCTATTTGCAGCCTTCTGATTTACATACTATCAAAATAATCTTTTTCCAACGGATAATAATTGTACAAATAAAACAACAATAATAAATCAGTCAACCATTCAAGCACATGCCTTGGAGTAGCAAGAAAAATTCCATAAAGAAAAGGGCAATTATTGCTCACTTTGCCACATCAAATTTGTGGACGACACAACGGTGATTGGCCTCATCAGTAACAATGATGAGACAGCCTACAAGGAGAAGGTACAACACCTGGCCGCCTGGTGTGGCGACAATAATCTGCTCCTTAACACCAGCAAGACGAAGGAGCTCATCATTGACTACAGGAGGGTGAGAGGAAGCACGCACAACCCCATTCACATCAATGGGACGGCTGTGGAACGCGTCTCCAGCTTTAAATTCCTGGGGACCCTCATCTTTGAGGACCTCTCCTGGTCCACTAACACCTCCAGCCTAGTCAAGAAGGCTCACCAGCGCCTCTTCTTCCTGAGGACATTGAAGAGACACCACCTGTCTCCAGCCATACTGGTGAACGTCTACTGCTGTGCGATTGAGAGCATCCTGACCAGCTGTGTCACTGTCTGGAATGGGTATTGCTCTGTCACGGACCGCAAGATGCTTCAGTGGGTGGTGAAAACCTCCCAACGCATCACAGGGACTCCATTATCATCAATTGGGGATGTCCAGAGGAAACGCTGTTTACGTCGAGCTTGCAGCATCCTCAAAGACTCCTCCCACCCTGCTCACAGACTGTTTGTCCTTCTGCCCTCCAGCAGGCGCTTCAGGAACCTCCGGACCAGAACCAGCAGGCTGAGGAACAGCTTTTTCCCCAGAGCTGTTTCCCTACTGAACTCTGCCCCCCCTTGACCCCTCCACACATGTCCACACATCTCTATCCCAGTCAGTAAAATATGTCCATACTACTTAAACATGTATAGTATTCTCACAACTGTTATGTTATGTTATACTGTTATATTGTTATATCCATCTGTATATTATGTATAGTGTATTTATTTCTCATCTGTAAAATATGTCCATAGTACTTCTGTATGGCATGTTCATATCACTCATTTTATCCATATATCCATATACTCACTGCACTTTAGTCTGTATACTGATACTTTCCACACTTGATAACCACTGCATTGTTTTTTGTTTTTTTTTAATTTTATATACTGGTTTGATCCCCGAAGGGAAATTAAGACAGCACACTCTAGCTACTGATTACAAACGCATGCATACATATTTGTGAGTACAGGCCCCTGTATCACACACACACACACAAAGGGGCCTGTAGGCATGCAGGGGAGGTAGAGTGGCAGGCAGCTCCTTCTTGGTGCGCCTCAAGTGAGCAATTTGTAAAGGGGACGGCACCTTGCTCAAGGGTGCCTCGGCAGTGCTCCGGAGATGAGCTGACACCTCCCACTGTTAGCTCACCTCCGGGTATTTTTGGGGGGGCGGGAGCGGGAATCGAACCGCCGATCTTAAATCATAGGACGACCCGCTCTACCGCCCGCTTTACCACTGAGCCACTGCCGCCCATTGTAGTCTGTATATTCCAATAACCGGTATACCATATTATGTATATTCTTGTACAGTTTGTCCATAGCACCACACATGTACATATATACTGTATATCACATGCAAAAATCTGTATATCTGTATATTCTGTATATCCTGTAATTGTACTCTAAACTAATTGCACTTCTGGTTAGATGCCAAACTGCATTTCGTTACATTGTACTTGTACATGTGTAATGACAATAAAGTTGAATCTAATCTAATCTAATACTGATCTAATCTGATGTGCCCAAGCCACATTTGTTTATAATACCGACGGGCCAGTTCTATTAGTCATTTGGGATTGCCTCACGGGCCAAAAATAATTACATTACGGGCCAAATTTGGCCCACAGGCCAGAATTTGACATCCATGACCTAAATAAATGTATAAACTTAACATGCATAAATCTAAAACATATAACCTAATCTACAATATGTAGTGGTTAGTGGCTGATTAGCAATGAAGACAACAATGCTCATGATCCCACTGTAAATGTCTTTTGTAAGGTTATTAATGGGTGGACCGGAATCTGTGGTGCATTCTGATTTTTATTTTTCAGCAATGACAGAATGGCTTCCACAGTCACTTGTTTTTAGTGTAATATAATTATGAGCTAGTAGCACATCATCTGTCCCAAAAATTGTGGCTTGTTATCCACCCATTAACTGGCTAATTATCCATTCATCCATGAATACATCTCTTCCACATTCAGTATGACATTTCTGAACATACATCATTTCCTGCTTTCTCTACATGTGCAAATGATTTGGGAATGGCAAATCTTGTGGAGATAAATGAAAGCTAGAATGTTACATTGGGATAAATCATTAGGATACAGCATTCAAATATTGTCTTTGGATAACTTGGATAAACACATTAAAGGAAGTGCAGGACTGTTATTACAAGTAAAAGAAAAATTAATTTTTGTTATCAAACTAATGCTAAGATATTATTTTGCTGTCATTTTATTGGAGGAACATCAGTCACTCACTCACTAATATCCCAACTTTAATTAAGTCTCTAGTGACTTCCTTGGAAAAATCTCAAGTGCTAGAATCCAAACAGATGGCACACTATTTTTTGCATACCTTATGCCACAGGTACCAGCTCTTCCCCTCCCTGAAGACTAGCCTAAGACAGGCTTCCCTTTATGTACTCTCCTGGGGCCGCACAATTCAAGATTCAGCCACACAATTCAGAAAAGTTTGTTTTAATTAGATCTAAAAATACAATATAGAATAAATCATGTAGCTGACAGACACCCTGAGGACAGGTTATTTAAAGACACACCATAGAGAATGTGAGTCAGTGTGGATGAATGGGTTTAAAACACAGTGAGTAGTCCTGTTTCACTCATCAATCCACTGGCCTGCATGTGGCCTGTTTCGAACAACAGGACTGCTGCCTCGCAAAGTGGAAGCCCTCATGCAGCAAACAAGGGAATTGTATCTGACTGTACACATTCATCCAGGCTAATGGCATGGTGATGCATTCAGGGGGATACACAAGCTCATGTTCTTTGTTCCAGATCATTTGACTTCCTCTAACTTCTACTCGCCCCTGCCACAAGTGGATATGTGAGTGATCTGTTTAATCTCATCAAATATGATTAGGCAAAACACATCTCAAGATAATACCCTACATCCCTATGATGCAGTGCCAATACTGATGAGGCGTGAATGTTGCATCTATAAGTGAAAGAAAGCCATAGAAGCTTCAACAATCATTAGTTATACATGAATATCTGCTTTTTGAGCACCTAAATAAGAAACCTTTAAACTTACAGCTGCAGGGATTTTGACAATTCTTTGATGCTACCTGCAGTGCTTCTTTGCATGATTTCTTCTACAATAATTTCTTTCCCAAGGTCAAAGCAATATATTGTCAAACTCCTGTTAATATTCCTGAAATGTCTTCATTAGAATTAACTGTCAATCAAAGACAAAACTATATTCATAAGTTTGCAGGAACAGCACAATGAAAAAAGGAGCAAAGTGTAAAGTTGTGAATTTCATCTTCAACTGGTTGTCATATCTTGTCCTTGGGTGTTGAGCAGCAATTACAAGTCAACAACTCTTGCTAATAAATACATAAATAAACAAAAAAATTATGCATGGAAGTCAACATAAAAAAATACCACAATATTAATAATATGAAACCTTAGCTGGATTGATTTTTTTTTCTAGTTGAGAATGTAATTAAAAACATGATCCAGAGGACAAACATTTCTTCATCAGTTCTTTTAAGCATACTACATTCACTTTGCAATCCCATTCTACATTTGAAACCCTTTTATCCTTTTACTTCCACAGTAAATCATTCAGTGAATTTTGTGAGGCAATTTACATGCTTGGATAGTGAAAACAAGTGGAATTATTGTTATTTCTACATAAAACATCCTGCTGCTATCCAAAAGAAGGACCGCTATTTTGGTAAAGGTTGAAGGACCATCATACAAAGTGTTGCTGAGATTCCTTCAGCTGTCACTAATCTACAGTAGAACTGCAGGATTAAAAATACTGTGTTCATAAATCTGGTCCTAGTTTCTGTGGAAAAAATTAACTTTCCAGCTAAAATCTGATGTTAACAAAAGAAAATCAAATGGTATTTAATTGCAGAGGACTTAGAAACACAGCTCCAAGGACTACTGGCTAAAGAATTAACGTTTAAGATTGCAAAATCAGAATTGTGCTGTAAACCTAATATGTTTAAGTGTTATGACTTGTTTTTTGACGACATCAATTTGTCCCTGGAGGTTTTTCCAGAGACTTCTGTTCTGCTATGATAAGGGCTTATTGTGAGCTGGAGGACCGATATGGACACTGCCTACAGGGCACAGTGGGGATCAGTTTCTTCAGTTTAGTAAGACTTACAGGGCCTCCTTGGAGGTCAGGCTGATTGCTACATTGCCAATGGTATGGTTCTCACATTCCAAGGGTAAATAAAAAATCTATTTTCCAATCTGCTTTTTACATGACTGTGTGTGTGTGTGTGTGTGTGTGTGTGTGTGTGTGTGTGTGTGTGTGTGTGTGTGTGTGTGTGTGTGTGTGTGTGTGTGTGTGTGTGTGTGTGTCTGTCCACATTATCCAATAAATAAATTATGATTAATTCTTTGCATTATTCTATGCCAGACATTGTCCAAGACAGTCTATCTCAATTTATATAGCTTGACAAAGCAGCAAGTTTCTAATTACACTAAGGAGTTTGATAGTGGAACTGATGTTTATTCGGACTGACTGGGCTTTTGGTTGTAATGATTATGAAGTGAATATTGGGAGCAATCTCTTTGAGAGGCGGGGGGACTGATGCGTTGTGTAAAGCAGGCAGATGGTTGCACGGACAGTGTGTTGATAATGGCTATATTATATCTGCTGGGGTGCAAAATTATGCTCAAGGTCAATGGGAGCTGAAGAATGGAGGATCATAATGACTTGGGCCCCATGTCCTGGAATGAGATCTCCCAATAAGGATGTTGAGATATTAAATATGAGCTCAGTTACACACACATGGTCATTATATCCATCCTCAAATTTCAAAAAGTTAATCTGTGTCACTGAAGCGGTGATAATTGGCTATAAAAGGTGGTGTCTTTTATTTTTCTACATTGGGAGGGTATAGTGAGTGTAAAGTATCCAGTATGAAATGCATGATATGCTTCAGTGAAGTGAAAGGTGTAGTTTTATAAAGCTTTTCTGTGAAGTGATATACTTGGACACTTATAGCTTATCTTAGATGGTTTTCGAGCACATTTGCACATGATTGCTTTCATATCATCTGTGGTAGATCCATGGTATTTCCTAAAGCATGTTACTAACAAAAAGGTGTTGTCATTTCACTACATGAAAGTGAATAGTTCCATCCCAACAACCTTGGCCATCATTACAATGAGGTTTGCTTCCAATTGTCCTCACCCAGTCTAAATACTCCCTGAAGTTTGTTTAAACAAGGGCAATGGCATCATGCTGTGTTATCACCTACCGGCAGTTTCATGTAGCCACCATTGATGCATCATAAAAGGACCTAAGAAACGCTGACAGTTTCTTAGCGTATATACCCAGCACTGAAAGTTAAGCTACACTGAACAGTATAATATTGCTTGAAGCGGTGACCATCACCATATGTGTCAATTCATCAAAGACTAGCTTTGCAGACTGATTGTCATGATCGTAGGAAGAAGCACTGTAATTAATGAGCAAAAAGCATTACTGTACTCTTTAGTGCATTTTAAAGTACAAGGCTAGTCACAAAAAATGTCAGTTTTCAAGTTGTTCATATTTTAATTCGCACTTTGTCTCTCTTTTTTCATCCTTTTTTTTTTACAGTGGCATAGTTGAAAAATGAATATCAATACTGAGAAAAAAGCAAAAGTCACACATTCCCCATAAAAAGCAAATTAATTACAGTGATTAAAACTTTGTACAAAATGAGTTATTTATAGCATCATATTAAACTAACAAAATAACATGTATGAGCATTGGCAATGTAATTCAATGTCTTTGATACAGTGACTATATACAGTGACGGGATGTCTATTTCACCAATGCCTCAACATGTCATTAGTACTGCTGCCAGCAAACTCAAAGGCCATAATGGTGATCCTTGTATTGTTTTCCTATGATTAATTACAGAATTAAAAAACGAAAAAGTTAATGTCAGACAACTACTTCAGTAACAGCAATAATATCAATCAACGTGGTACTATATAATAAATGTCAATCAATCAATCAATCAATCATAATAATAAATACATATATTTTAACCATTTTTTTTAACATTTTAAGCAATTTTTTTGAATCCCTGTATGAAAAAGAAAACAAAAATATGAGATGGGAAATAATATGTTCTCAAATTATAAGCTAAAACCAGTGCTTTATCTTTTACTCAGATTTAGTAATTACACATTATTTACAAATCACCTGGCACAACCACCTCTCGTAACATAAATGAGAAAACAAATAATACTTGTGGTATAAGTTAAATGCTGTATATGCTAATATACAAACTGTAATGTGTCAGGGATCCTGAAATTCAACAATATTGTTCACCAATATTCACGTTAGCAAAGTATGTTACAGCAATATCCACACATTGAGCATAGTTGTTCAATAAAATTCAACATAAATAATTAAACCTGACAAGGTTCCAGTCATTCTGTTTGGATCTAATGTCAAATCTTGAACAATAATTAAAGTTCCAAGACAATATCTGTAAGTGTACTGAAATCCTCATAACATGCCCGGCACCATCACTGCACCCAGACTCATCTTGAATCCTGAGACAAGAAACAGTTGATGTGTTTTCCCTCCATGTTAGTCCTCAGACTTTGTGCTTTAAATTTTTAACTTGACAAATCATCAACAAAAGTAAACACTGGGAAATAAATCCGTGAAGAAATACAGACAGTGCTAAGAGGGCTAGAGACAATCACAGATACTGTGCTGCTATGCTTTGCTTCGGCAAACGTCAGATCCGGTGAATGACTGTTTTGAATGTACTTAGTATTTGGCTGTGGTGGGGTAAATTCCAGGCATCACCCAAAACCACTGCAAAATCACTTGGATGATTCTTCCGATCTCAACATTTGATGGATTTAAAATATTATGATCTTAAAATGAAACAGTTTCCAAAGCTGAGATTTGACTCTCTGTGGAAAAGTTGTATAAGACGAAAACCAAGAGTAGAAAAAAAAAGTTATTGCAAGCAGTAAATGGATTGCAGAAAAACGTACATCATATAGGCACTGTAAAACCAAATATAATCCAATTGTATATGGTTTACACTGATCACAGAAGGGGAATGCTATATTGTCAGCGAATGTTTTGAGAACAATCACATCCAACTATGAACCTTCTGTAGTAGACAAAGGAACAGTAATTAGAGCACAGCAGATCATGTGGGAATGCTGTGGCAGCTTAAAATTGCATTACTGCAGTCAACAGTAGTCATGAAATGAAGGAAAAGAATAACAAAAGTCTATATGAAGTACTCTTTCTTTTCCTCGGCATGCACATGGTTTCCCTCAGCATTGATGATGGCTGTGTCGGCGTCTGGGGCGTCCTCTGCTCCTTTAGCCTCATGCGTTAGATACGTCCCTGCAGACATACAGAGCCACAGCAAGTTATGTGCCTGCTGGAAAATCATACATACACTCACTCAGAATGAGAAAGCTGCTATTCAAGGCCATTGGAGTGACCTGTTGTACCTTTATGTCTTGCCAGATATCGTCCAAGAACTATTATCAGACACAAGGTGATGAAGACCACGACTGCAACCACACCGCCGATTAAAGCGTGGTCGGGTCCATGCTGGCCTAAAGCATTAGGATCTGAGAGAAGGAAAAGGAGGAGGGAAAGGAAAAGGGAGAGAGACTGTGTTAAGCCCTGTAAGATGACTCACTGCTGTCTTATGTAGCTGTAGACATTCATTAAATGAAATGAAAATATTTTACTCCTGTGTAGACCCCCCCCCAAATAAAAAACAAAACATAAACAAGACACACAAAGCACAACAGTACCAAATGGGCTTCTGTCATATTTAGCGCAACCTCACACCGCTGCTTTGAAGTGCTTGAATGAACGTATAAAAGAAGCAATCAAAGGAAGTACCACCAATCTCTGCACAGTTTTAAAACGTGGCATTACCAACAACATGCTGCATGAAAACTCATCTAGTTCTGAGTGATTTTTTTTCTTTTTGTGGCGAAAGCGTCCTCACATGCTGAATTTTGTTTTTCTTGTGTTCGATGCCAGAGTCTGCTGCCGAGGATCAGGCCTTTTAAATAAGTGTTATTTAACACGAGGCATTCTCCAGGCAGAGAGCGAGATGAAGGTTCCTCAAGAAGGAGCATGCCTTTGTGGCTATCCTGTAATAAACTGTAAGTGGCAATGTCTTTACTGTGCACCTCGTGTGCTCTCATTATCTCAGGCTGATGAATGGCTATGGCTTGTGCTCAGTTTTGCAAAGTGACCCTGGGAAATGACGGCGGGGATGTTCCTGCAAACCTCATTATACTCGTCTGTTTACAGGGTGCAAACACAATTTTAAGCAAACAAACGCGTGAAACATAAAAAAGAAAAGAAAAGATGAAGTTGTGGAACATGCAGTTTATTTAGCACCATGCAGAATAAAACCATCACAATCGTTTTATCAAAGATTCACAAGCGCAGGCTTTAGACTTTGACAAAATAACCGTTTTGGTATGACTGTTTGTTTGCAAGTTGATGTATATAATGTTCTGTACAGCTGATTCCACTGTCGGCAAGGGGCATAAGCAATTTTCACATCACACTCGGCTGGTGCACACCGCTCACAGGAATGAGACAAGCTGAATAGCTCTTGCTGTGATGCAGCTGAATTTTGTCTATATGCTTTCACCTTTAACTGAGAAGAAATGTTCACTAGAACCAGATATTTGAGCTTTAATTCACATGCAATTACACTGATGAATGCTTTTTTGATTCAGGATCAAAGTACAGGCAGGCTACATTTAAAAAGACTGTTGTAAAATTTACAGCAACTCCGACGACAGCAAACAATTGAAACTGACTTACCAAGAAACCACACACATGCACGCACGCAGCAACGCACGCATGACACACACACACACACACACACACGCACACGCACGCACACACATACACACACGCACGCACGCACGCACGCACGCACGCACACACACACACACACACACACACACACACACACACACAATCTAGACTTACGTAGACAAAAACCCAAATAATTTTTTAAATAGTTCAATAAATGTATTTTTGTACTTCAAAAATAAATAACATAAACCAAAATGCTGGAAGTGTCTGCTGAGAACATTAAATCAGTGATCAAGACAGAATATGTTAATCATTTTCATGAACTTTTGGATAAGTATGAAAGATTATGAGTTTCCACTAAAAGTCCACCCTAAAATTTCTGGTGCAACAGTATGGTCTAAAATCAAATATTTACACTCTGGCACAGATGCAATCTCCATCCCAGCCTCATCTTGATAGAGCCATCCAGTTCACAAACCAGTCATATATTGTGTGATAACTTATGCAGCCTGCGACATGGCTGGAGAGAATACAGCTGGCATCAGCAAAGTGAGCATCCATGCATGGTGATGGTTTAGCTCATGCCGTGTGGAGGTCGTGATGTGTCTTGACCCAAATCCAGATCCAGCACCACGCATTGTAAATCTGACTTGTGTTGATCATCTAGAGGGATATTTACCTGTTGTAGGCCCTGGAAATTCTTTGGCTGTTGCCATGGTTGCAGACAGTGACAGCAGTAACGGGAGATGAGGGGAACAACACCGTAATAAACAAAATGACCACAAAGTTCAAAGGACACATGACAAATTAGCGTGATCTATTTTTCTGAGCTTTAATTTTGACATCAGGTACAGGTGACAGATCCAAATGCAACTGTGATTGGTTACTGGAAACAAAGCAGCATCCCATGAGCAAGGATGAGCTGAAGAATATGGTCCACATAATGAGATTTCTGTGCTGTAATTACCAATTGGCCAGTTCTCTGAAGGTTACAAAAAAATAAATGATACCATTTACGTCTAGCATTGTATCTTTGGAGTTACTTTAACGACAGTTTTATATTTTGCTGTTCTGTTTAATGGTTTAATGCTTCACAAGTGAAATTCTATTACAGTAACTGCCCTTCCTTTAGGGTGGAAGCAAAGAAGCCACATGCAAAACCAGGTAGAATTACTGTACAACCAAACTATTTGCATGCTAACAAACGTACAAGAAAATGAGAATTTTAATTTATAAAATAAATCTACTTATTGATATTTAATATTGAGCTACTCTACCATTGATCTACATTCAAACTTTCAGGTATAACATAACACCTTATTCTCCCCATGATGGTATTGAGAAATCTTGCCCATCATGAAGAACACCCGTTTACTGTACTTTGAAAAATAAAGTGACATATTTTCTATTTTTACCCTGAATTATTGAGAAAAGACAAATTGATAGCAGTGCAATAATGCATTTTTTATGAGTGGGATCCTGTTTTGTTTGTATTGTGCATGTGCACAAGGGCTCACATGCACACGGTTCATGCATTGCACACTGCTGCAACCATTTCCAACCTATCCAACTTCACAACCGTTTGACAGCTAACAAGAGCAGTCAACACATCCTGCAAACTAGTAAAACAAAATCTTGTCAAAGAGCATTTTGATGAGATGTTCAAGGATTCATGGGCTTATTATCAAAATGAAGCACATCTCAAATTGAAGGAACATTTTACGTCATCATATCAACAAAATTATATTTGATAATCCACTGTTCTACCTGCAGAGTGGCTCAATGTACAAAGTCAAACATTACAACAGCAATTCCTTAGGGAGACATGAAAGCAAACTCATTGAGCATGTGATTCAATCAGCAAGTATGACTCAAATATAACTACATTTATTATTACTTTGTTGTACTAGTAGAAACCACATCCACATTTTCTGTTTCTGTAAATTTGTCATTTTGTTTATAAAGTATTTGATTTAGAAACATAAAGTCTGCTTATCATCAGTGACCAATAACAGCACTAATACCTGTGAATGCTGCTGTGACTACATGTGTGGGAGAGAGGAAGCCAGAGCTGCTGAAGATGGAAGCACTAAAGTGATGACGTACGCGAAATGAAAACTGGAACGATGGTGAGCAAAAGCAAACATATCCGAAGGGAACATTCTCAGAATAGGAAAACTTACAGAGAAAAATCAAACAACACAAATCTATTACCGTACATGTCTGGTGCAGGTGCTTAGCCCTAAACTTTCATCTAAATGAATACAGCAGAACTAATGACAAACAAGAACCAATGCAGTCAGAGACTGCAACATCCCGCGACACCCCTGAGTTCAAAATTTTACCTTGACCTACTAGCATTCGTCAAAAATCAAAGCTTGTGCTCTGACCTACTTTCATAGATCAAAGCAGTAGCTTTGATCTACGGTCTTACTCACACTGGCCTTCTCCCTCGTCTGTCTATCTTACCAGTTCCTCAGTGTACAAACGTTAAAATCTGACCTTGACCTAGTTTTCTAAATGTCAAGGTCATCATCTCATTTTCATCCCCTTTGCCGCCCGAGTAGTACGCTTTTTGTTTCATCTTTCTCTCTGCAATGGTTGCGAAGATATTTGGTGTACGGACGGACGGACGAACGAAAGAACGGACGAACACATGAACGCTGACAATTACAATACATCACCGCTTTGAAGTGGGATGTAAAAAGCACTGACTGACTAATGGTTTAGGAGGACATGTGTGTTACATTTTTAAACTTCAACCAATTATGATTGTTTTTCAAACAAACTACACAGTTAATGTAAGACTTATAAGGTCTTGTCGTTGAATTTAAAATAATAGCTGATATGAGGCTAAAAGGGTAAGACATTGCAGTCATTTCTCAGCAGTATCTGTTTCCTCCTCTCCATTGCATCTCACTGACATTAATACATACACTGCTTCCTTGCTGATTTAGTACGGTGTATTGAAGAGCGTAAATGCAGACATTGATAAATTGAGGCAGAGTGATGACATTTATTGCGTCTTAGCTCTCCTGTCATTAGCAAATTAGGCTTAGAGGCTAGAATGATCCAAGAGACCTACTAAGTATCCAGCGAGAAGCGGTGCAGCTCTGAAGAATGATTGTCATCATCAGTGGAAATGAGCCCTTAGTTCTTAGATGTCTTTTACTTTCTCCTCATAATTGTTCATTCTCTCCTAGTTACCGGGGATTTTGTATTGAATGTGAGATGGATCCTGAGGGAATCAAACTTTGCAATATCCTCTGGTGCATGTAAAAAACCCCAAAACAAAACAACAAAAACACAAAACAAAACAAAACAAAACAAAAAGCAATGCGGGCTAACTCAACAACTTTCAACGTTTCTTTTTAAATGTGAAAATACTAATATATTGATAATAATGATAATGGCTTCTTTATTAATCCCCATTGAGGAAAATGCTTTTTTGCACTCTAACAATCACACACACACACACACACACACACACACACACACACACACACACACACACACACACACACACACACACACACACATGTACATATAGGCCTGTATATCAGGCCTATAAACACACCCACAAGAGGCCTGTGGGCATTAAAATTATGGGAAGATAGAGCGGTGCACAGGTCTCAGGTGGGGTGCACCACTGGGCAACTTGTAAGGGGTCAGTGCCTTGCTCAAGGGCACCTCCGTAGTGCTCAAGAGGTGAACTGGCACCTCCCACTGGAAGTTCATAATCCAAAGGTTTTGATCCACATGGGTCTTGAACCAGGTACTCCTCGGTCCCCAGACTAAGACCAAGTAGACTGAGCTATTGCCACACCAAAACTGAAAGAGGCAAATGCCATTACACATCCTTACTGACTCTCATGCCAACATGCCATGTGGTTCCCAGACATTTCAGCATGACATGGATTAGTCTGACATTGATGTAAGCTCTTGCTCAGAGAGAGAGAGAGAAGAGAGCATAGAAGAGGAATGTGTGGTCCCTTAATTTTTTCCACAAAATATTTTTCTCTGCCACCAACTGCTTGTGAAGTCTGAGCTATTAGAATTCACTCCAAAAAGTATTGTAGTGTGAGACTGTTGATCCGTCCTGTTACTGTTTACCTCACAAAAGTATAAATAAAAGACATTATTATTATTATTATTATTATTATTATTATTATTATTATTATTATTATTATTATTATTATTATTATTGTATTGTTGTTTTGAACTGAATATTTTACATATAGTCTCCTTCTTTTCCTTTCGGCTTTTCCCTTCAGGGGTCGCCACAGTGAATCAATTGCCTCCATCTAACCCTGTCTTCAGCATCCTCTTCTCTCACACCAACTACCTTCATGTCCTCTTTCACTACATCCATAAACCTCCTCTTTAGTCTTCCTTTAGGCCTCCTGCCTGGTACTTCAAAACTCAATATTTTGCATAAATTTTACATATAGTACATTTTGGAAATGGTTAGTGAACGCCATCGGTCACGTTCAGCTCAACAGGCAATGAACATGATTCAGGGTCGGACTGTTTGCAATTTGGCTTAATGGTAAGATTTAGGTAACGTGACACACACACACACACGGAGATACAAGGCCCATGAAACAGGACAACAATCTAAGGTTTTTTTTCCCTTTCCTTTTCTTTTTCCTTGATGATCGTGACACCATGGACCTGACCATGCTGTCGCCATTGTTGTTTGAAGCTGTTACTATTTAACAGATCAAAGGGTTGAACAAATCTACTGCATGCTGTGCTGCATGTTTATACTGTATGTGTGAGTGGAGCCAGTATATTCAGTTTATGCACCCACTGACTCACTCAGGATTGGATTGGCAAAAAAGGGGTTAAGGAGGGTTACAGCTCCACTGAAAAATCCTTCTGGAACTGTCATCAAGTAAAGTATTTTTTGTGTGTGTGGTAGCCTCACACAGCTGCTTCCATGGACAAGTGACAGTACTACACAAAGCAGTGACAGGAGAGCAGCTGTAAAATACAAAGAAATGCTTCCAATTATAGGTTAAAAGGCATCTCTGAATGAAGATGACACCAAAGGCCAGGGGAAAACAAGCACAAATCAAGACCTGAAGCTGTGAAACGGGTGATTGTTTGGGCATAGAACTAAGACAAAGTAGAAGGACAAAAAAGAAAGGTGCGCCCACAGCTATGGAAATCTACTCTTCACGGCGGGGATATCATTTGCCTGTTTGTGTTGACTGGGATGTATGAGTGATGGTCCGAGAGGAGCAAACACACCCAGCCAACCGAGCCAACACTCATACTGCTCTCCCTTCAGTAGTTACTCTACTCTGACTTGACTTGAAACGCCACTGATTTTTTTTTCCCCTCAAAGAATATGTAGAGAAAACAAAACAACAACAACAACAACAACAACGACAACAAAAACAACAACAACAATACTGCAGCTGTTGAACTATAATAAAAGCAACATCCTGAAATCAAATTTCATACTTCTCATATTTTAGTTTACACACAAACCAATTTCCATTTTTCTATGGTTTCCTCCTCACAATGGACTGCTGCATGGATGGCCTCTACAAAATCCAGATGATTTATAAGTCAGGTGTTATGAAAACCATGTTTGAACTGGCATGGTTCTCATCAGCTACTCATAATAGCTACTAATAAATGATCAGTAAATTAATAAATGCTAAAATTTACTCAAAATTTCAGCCATGCAAAACTGGAATTAAAATGTTCTTTGGAATGTCTCCAAAAGTGATAATGTTCGGCAGGGAAATTGTATTTTCAGGAGATGCGAAAAGTTCTGTTCCTCCTTTGAGAAATCTTTCATATCTAAGGCAGCTATTACTTCTTTGTTTTTATACTTTTTTGGTTTCTGTTTAGGTTTAACTGCCTGACCGACAGACCATCTGCTGCCTTTGTATATCTGTAATGCACACCCACTATCTTTGAGTTACAGTGTACCACAGAGCCTTGAAATTGAAGCAACAGCAAAATTGATCATCCATAACAAGAACAGCCATTACTGTACCCACCGTATACAAACAGTACATATTCAGCACTGCTGGTCCCCAGGTGGTTACTGGCCTCGCAGCGGTATGTGCCGTTGTCTGTCTTGTTCAGTGTGGTGATGGTTAGTTCCCTGCCCTCCACAATCATGCGCTCAATGTCTGGCAGCTCCCCTCCATCTTTAGACCACAGCACTGGTTCAGGTCTGGAGTTAGGGTTCAGGTTAGGGTAATACAGAAAGTATTTTTTAATTACATGTGATTTCTGAAATTTAAATGAATACAAATAAATTAACGCAATATTCTTGTAAGAAAGTTGCTTTCAGTAATGAAGAATCACATTTTACGTCCAATTGCGATTAATCGCATGTCAGCAACTGCCCCCAAATTGAAACTGTAAGTAGATGCCAACTTACATTGGGTTGCCGATGGAAACACACTCCAGTTTCAGATATTGCCCTTCCTGCGGAATAATCAGTGAATGCTCAATTGCCAGATGGGGAGCATCTGCAAAGAACAGAAAAAATGCATGGCTATGAATAAAACTGACAGTAGAAAAGAAGAAAGTAGTTAGTGCTTCACCCATTTGGCAGCTTTCAGCTTTGGCCCATATCCGTGTTCTTCCTAGGCACTTATCTCTTACCTGTAAACTAATCCT